>NW_014577456.1:236093-251690 GCF_000485595.1 Priapulus caudatus
TCTAGCATTCGTCAACATTGCATAATCGTGCAATGACCCTTATTTCTTTAAGTGACTTGAAAATGTGCCACAATATCCAGATCATCTTGGAGAACCTGACCCAGGGTACGTTCCGGCAGTACCCCGGGGGACATAGACCCTCTCAGCACTATTAACACTTAAATTCAGCCGAGAAATAGACTTATGACCCATCAATGTACTGTATTTAAAAGCCTTAACATATATAGGTGGTTGACTAGTGCAACTGCAGTCTTCTAAGAAATACATCTGCGTTTATGTATTGAAGTGTATTGTTACAAAATTTCAATTTCAAATTAAAAATTGTTCAAATTAAGTAAGATATATATACATGACAATCCTCAACCTAATTTGGCGCGAGGAACATTCCTTAAAATATAGTGTGTATAAAAAAGGCAGGTGGATTGGCAGTTTATTTTTACGATTAGTTCCTGAACTGTGGTCTGTTTCCTGTATGAAAGTAACGCTCATAGGGTCTATGTCCCCCAGGGTACTATCGGAGGGTACCCTGGGTACGGTTCAATGTATCGGAACGTACCCTGGTAACTATCTGATATGGTTAGGGTTAGGGAGTAGGCCTAGGCGACTTCCTAGACTCGTTAGTGGAGTAGGCGAGGTACGGTCCGGCATATCAGATAGTACCAGGGTACCCTCCGATAGTACCCTGGGGGACATAGACCCTCTCAGCGAAAGTAACATATCAAAATACAGTACACAATCTATTATCTGAAATTCTGAAAACCAAAAAGCTCTGAAAAACCGAAAAAATTTTTGTGGAGGTCATCCGCAGACCAAAGCTTGTGTTTGGCTGCTCAAGGTTCACTGCAGAAATATTAAATGTGTTTGGCATTACTTATACATATTGTACTGTACCGGTGGTACAGCACTTGGCCTCTTGAAAACTGGGTGATACTCCATTAGGAGTGTTCCCAACTTTAATGTCATTATAATATAATGGTCATAATAATGGTCATGGGTTAGGGTTAGGATTATCAATCATTAATAATTAATCATTAATCATTAATGATATCAAAGATGGGAACACTCCTAATGGAGCGTTAGCCTATATCTGTACTGTACTACCATTCCGAAATCCGAAAAATTCCGAATTCCGAAACGTGTCTGGTCCCAAGGGTTTCGGATAATAGATTGTGTACTGTAGTTGTGCCCATCGACTAATGCACGCGAGTTGTCGGGTTAAAAGATGGAAAGTATTTCCGGGCCCCGGTCATAATAACCTAGTCGTCAAGATTTGCTTTTCTCTGTAGTTCCAATGGCAACCAGAATTAGTTTAGAATGTCCTGACATGTTGAGTTGGTATAGATCTTTTATTGTTCAGATGTATTTATCTTGCCTGTCAGTCTGGGACATAAATATTATCACAAGCTCAGTCATCCACTTTGTTTAGTCTTGCCTCGTTGGTTTTGCTTAAAGATGGTCTCCATACAGTGTCTCAGTGATTCAAGGTCAAGGTCGTGTAGTGTCATTATGTGCAAGTCTTGCTATGCTCCTGTTTAAAGATGGTTCAGCTTGCTTGACTTCTTGTCATTGTAGGAGGCCGTATTTTCGCGGTGTCTTTTACTTGCTTTTTGCCAGCCCGACATTTGGTTGGCGTAAAGGGCAAGTGGTTGCCATTTTACTACACTTTGAAATTTCACCTATAACCCAAACAGAAATTCTCAAAGTTTACATTTGCAATAGTAAGGATTCGTTTAGGATTCTTTACCACTGCATATCATGCACTTCCTGAGAAATGGTAGTAACTAGTACACATTATTTTATTCATGTTCAGTTTTTTTGAAGTCACTAGACTAGAAGAACCATTTTCAACATTCTGGGTCTGATGTCACCGATAGAAGTTACTTAACTTTAAACGTTTGTGAGGACTGTTTCTAGGTCTAAACTAGGCTATAAAGTTAATTTCTTTTTGTGTCATGTCTTGTTAATAGTGTGAGGACAGAGTAGAACTAGAAGTCACAAAGTGAGAGCTTTTCAAATTATGATTCATTGATTTTTTCTAAACTTTTTTCGCCAACTTCAACATTTCCCCCCTAAGCATTCTAAGTGAGTGGTTGATCTAAGTTGCAGGGCTTTCCTCGTGTCAGGTTTGTTTGTCACCGTATGTTGTAATTGTTCCATCGACCTAGTGCTGGCGGCTTGGCTTAGTAACGCTCGTAAGGTCTATATCCCCCTGACCTCTGTTTGACCTGGCTCGTTTAGCTATTTCTGACTAACCCTAACCCTAACCCTATATATATTATATATATATATTAGTCAGAAATAGCTAAACGAGCCAGGTCAAACAGAGGTCAGGGGGATATAGACCTTATCTGCGTAACTAGCACGTGATATGCAGTAGGAATGTCACTAGTTTGTAACGACCAGCTGTGGTGATCAGCTGTTTAGTAGGGGGGGGGTCCTTTCCTTGGGACACCCACATGTGTGAACACCCGTAACCGATCTGGACCCGAGCCCATGTTACTCGATATTAAGCTCACATACTGCTAAGAGGCGCTGCGTGTATGCGTGGTATGTAACACGGAATTCCTTCCATTTCACACAACTCCGGCCCAACCATTCAACGATAGTAGATAGTGTGGCGGCGGGGTTTCTGAGATTGAGTTGTCAACGTTAGCAGATCAAATACCTGTCCCACAACTACGCGTGCGCGGGTGCAACGTGCCTCTGCACCATGTTGTGATGGCAGAGGGTCTACGGTAAACGTCGTCCGTAAATTAATGCACTAATTGCACCTCGAGTGTGAAATGTGTGTGTGTGTGTGGGGGGGGGGTACGTTTCACCACTGTTCGTATGATATCTCGTTGTGGAGCGTGAGCCATCGCCCATCGGTATCTGTGTTCCTTTGATTTCTCCTGACATGCACTGTTTTTACTTAGCAAGGCGGTTGGCATTGCCCCAATCTGTCAATATAGCTGTGGAGGACCCATTTCTTGAACACTCTAATCCATTCTTAAGTGTCTTGTACGAGTGCGTAACAGCATTGGTCTAGACGGGACTCTATCCCATCGTAACAAAGTTTCCATTAGTAGCTTACCGTTTCCCCACTGCTGTTCTGCATTGAATTGAGACTGACACCACCTCTAAACACTACCTTTATAAACTTTACGTTGCGAAAAAATTTGACGGGATCGCGTATCTACTAGCAGGCTCGTCACTGCGTCGACAGAAGCTCTGAGCGAAGTCACAGCAGCAGTACCCGGTAGCCATGACGACGACGGAACAACCTCACTCTCCGTGCGGCACCCCGCCCGCGGCGCCTCTCCCCATCTCTCCGCTGGCGCAGCCGCCGACCTCCCCGATCAGGAAGGCTTTCCCGAGCTTGCCCAGCCCGCTGCCAACGCGAAGGACCAGGACTCAGTCAGTGTGAGTGTCAGCTGCTGGCCGGTTAGCGCGATCTCGTTGCCGTGGCTACCGGCGAACAGCGTGTCGCGTGCAGCTCGGCAACAAAAACGACTTTTTGGGGGACAATGTTTTGCGTTAAAAAAAACTAACTGTGTCGAGTGTTTAGCACTGCCGTGTTTCGTGCGTCTCACCACCTTGCTAGCGTCTTTGCCAGCTGGCTAGAAGCTGTAGGTCTTTGATGATCTCTCTCTCTCTAGTTGATCATCAAATCAATCTACGTGATTGTTTCTATTTAATACAAGTGCTGTTTGCGCTACGAAAGAATACCTTGTATACAGCTGTTATAAATTTTTTTATGCTGTTGAAGAATTGATCATCATAATTCGATTAATTAGGAGCTGGAATCAAACCTATAAATCGTTATTAACTAAAACTAACAATCTAACAAATATAAAGTGTGTAACCTTGCTTTTGTTTCAGATCTGAGCGCGCAGCAGAGGGTCCGCAGCACAAAGGCAAGGTTGAGTTTTTCTGCAGAGAAAAAGGACATGGTTTCATACTACCTGATGGAGGGGGAAGCCACATTTTTGTGCACATATCTGAGTGAGTATTTCTTTTGTATTTTTAAAAAGACACCTTCACTTACTGACGTCAATGATTGTCCGAACCAGTTTTGCACTTTGTGAACTGAACGATAAATTAGATTGATACACTAACTTTATTGCATCAAAAAGAAAACAAAAGAGAGCCACAGACAATATTTATAAGAGATAAAGGTTTGAAAGGACCGAAATGAAAACCGAAATTGAAGACACCAAATGCAGTTGCACGTATCGAATCTTGTCGAAATCGGACAAAAAACCTTTTCACATCCTCTATTCCACTATCGTTTGTCGCGCTATCTCCGATCAGGCGACCATTACGTTAAGCGGGGTTTAACTCTCGATCGAATCGTGTCGAAATCAGACAAAAACCTTTTCATGTCCTCTATTCTGCTAGCCGGCAGTGGTTCTTAACCTTTTTTGAGTCATGGACTCCTTTGAGAATCTGGCGAAAGCTACGGACCCCTCTCCAGAAAAATGCATATATAAGCACATAAACACAAAATTTAACCCCTGCGGTATCGTTTCTGCCAAGCCGACTGTTACGTTAACGGGATTTAACTCTCGATCAAATCATATCGAAATCGGACGAAAACCTTTTCATGTCCTCTGTTCCGCTATCCGACTCTGTTAAGACGAGGTTGAGTGTTTGCTTTATATTCGCTGAGCAGAGATGGAACCGCATGTACCGCGATTTCAGAATCGGACGAAAACCTTTTCGTGTCCTCTATTCCGCGGCTATCGTTTCCGCCGAGCCGACCGTCACGTTGAGCGGGGTTTTCACTCTCGCTCGAATCATGTCGAAATCAGACGAAAACCTTACCATGTCCTCTATTCCGCGGCTATCGTTTCTCGCGCTATCTGCGCCGAGCCGCGTCACGTTGAGCGGGGTTTTCACTAGTGATGTCACGATCATCGATTATACTCGATCATCGGTTGAACAGTGGCTCGAACCAAGCGCTTAGTGATGTCACGATCATCGATTATACTCGATCATCGGTTGAACAGTGGCTCGAACCAAGCGCTTGGTTATCAAAATCCATAATCGATTCCATCGGAAAAATAAACAAAATAAAATAATCGAAATAAATGTAAAACTTGAACAAGAAAACTTGGAAAAGTGATGAGAATCAGAGATATCATTGCTACTATACAAGTTATCCTTTCTTAACATACATGTATTATACACACAGTAGTAAACAGTGCAAAACAAACAGTAAACAGGGCTAAACATGCACACACGTACATGCATACAACGTTACGCACACGCAGGCATTCAACACCCCGAGTAACCGATTGTAACCGATCATCGGTTACTTGGGTCCAACCGATGATCGATTACGAAATTACAACCGATTGGCAACACTAGTTTTCACTGTCGCTCGTCTTCGTGCCCGCAGCATCGACGGCGAATACATCCCGAAGCACAACGACATCGTCACCTACAAGCTGTGCCCCGTGCCGCCGAAGATGGAGAAGCTGTGCGCGGTGCACGTGACCATAGTGCACCTCGAGACGCACACGCACGAGCGCTGGGACTCGCCCTCGCCGAGCCACAAGCACGACGACAAGACCCCGTAGGGTCAGCTCCTGAGGAGGAGGAGGAGGAGAGATACGAGCCCGGGTGACGGGGGAGAGGCGTGGTAAGGGCGGAGGGAGGAGGACCGACCCCCCTCCGCTATCACGAGGGCGGGGGGAGGTCCCACCCTTTCCGCTATCATGAGGGCGGCTGGACAACATGTAGATGTGTCTTCTTCGTGTTTAGTTTTTTGGGAGCGTAGCGGTTTTTTTGGGGGGGTGGGGAGACTCGCGTTGGAATTCATCCGGAGCATGTTTTTTGGCAGTTTAAAATCGTGCGGTGGTTTTTTTCCGAGTGATTTTTTTTCCAACGCGGTTGTGGGTGCCCGGGATTTCGATTGGGGGTCAATCGCCACAGGTTCAGCGTACGAAAGAAGATTTTCGCGTTTCCATAAAGAAACGTTGACACGCAAGATTCGTAATGAGCTTTTTCAGTTATTTTTGATAGAAGCGTCAAGCGAGAATTTTTGAAGCATCAAGCGAGGATCTGAATCGTCAAGCGAGAAATTTGAAGCGTCAACACACGCGTGGTTTGTATCCATGAAGGCTGCACCTCCATGTCGTTACCGGCAGAACCAAGTGAACGTGCCTTCCAGTCTTGGCTCTGCGGGCCGATTTCGGGGCTCTGTTCCTCGAGCCCTTAACCGAATGAGAGGCGGTATCACTACCGCTCATTCCTCACAGTTGCACGAATATGCGGGTTGGGCCTCAGGGGTGTCACACCGTAGCGTGTGACCTTCATGACGACCTTTATGAAGTCAGTAGCTTGGCCGTTACCACCAATTGTCGGTGGAACATAGCATAAACGATTAAATTGTGCGTACGACTTGACGTAATTCGAGATCATGAGCTTGAGTGTTTGTCTAGGGAGTATGTAAGGTCAGCGAGGGTGTCTTAAAGTGTCTCAGATTTGTCATGCACGCATGCACGTATCAAAGCCTTGAATGTCGCTATGACTCGCATTACAAGCACATCGTTGGAGTGCTTCACTTACTACGCCACGCGTGTAACGGGTCGCTGCGTAGTAAAAATATGCGGAGTAAGAACGCGCGTGGGATTTACCGAGAAAGCGTCCGCGCATAAGTGATGCGTGAGGTGCAGTCACTTGTTTATCTGCGCGGCGATCGTGACATGCAAAGTCGTGTCACGTTCGGTGTCTCCCCTATGAAAAGAAGTTTACCTCACTCGCCTGCTTGCTTGCCTGCCTGCTTGCATGCTTGCCTGATTGCTTGCATGCTTGCTTGCTTGTGGATGGCGCTTTGTGTGAGTAGATAAGAGTAGTGTTCAGTGTTGGAGTGAGAGACTCTTTCTGATGAGTTCTGAGTCGTTTCTGCGTGGGACCGTCACGTGCGCACGTAACGCACAACCACACGCCCGAGAAACATTCGAAATTACTCGTTTTTTTTTACCTTGCAGCGTATCGACGTTATTAATCGCGCGATGGGTTTCTATGGAAACTGAACTAGCTGCCAATTCAATGAAGTTATGTGTGTCTCTACGCGTCTGCGCGTGTTCTGTTGGAGAGAAATATGTGGAGAACGAAATATTGTCAATAGAGAAGCCTAAGAACAACAGTGTAAGGAGAGACAGCAAGTGTTCGAGTCGAGAAATGTTTGCAAAAGCACCGTTATGTCGCTCGATTTACGACGCTGGCGACGGCGTTCATGAGTGACCACCAGAGGGCCCCTGTTGTCAAAAACAAAAGTTCTTGCATTAACATGAACTTTTCTCGTAGACCGGTCCTGCATACGTTGCGTATAAGAAACTTCTAACTTTGCCATGATTCTGTCATCAACAGTCTACGAGAACAAGTTAATGTTAAGACTTAATTTTGTTCCCGACAACGGAGCCCAGGATAATATATATTATGTGTAACGGAGGTTTCTTTCGGCTAGCGAGACGAGACGCGTTGTGGTCAGACGCGGAACTGCATCGTAAATAATAATATAGTGCCGTTGATGGATCCTACAGCATGCTAGATTCACACGTGGCGCGGGAAGGAAATTCTTGGAAAGGGAAATGTCGTAGGAAACTGACATGACCTCGGTTCGTAATCTGTTGGACGTTAACTGTGAATTCATTGTCGGGTCGTTGTGCGAATGACATCGGTTTCGAGGAGTCGTTGACGGCGTTTCGAAAGTTAGAAGGTATAACTACGTACGTTGTGGTTTGCTCCTGGTTTGAATGTGTCGAATGTATGCGGATTAATCGATTAGCCTGCACAAATTAACAATTGAAAATGGTAAAAAAAATGCTGCCCGAGTTCAAGCTTATCACTAAATCATTGTGGTGTGGGGATTTTTTATGAAAAAAATTGTAGTTAGCAGAATATTCGTTGCCGCATAATGTAGTTTAAAAATACTGGTTGCATCTGGTGCGCTTTCTATTGGTCTATTTGACCGTAGATATAGAAATACAGATCTGTATTCTATGTCTATGATTTGACTAATGTCATCGGGTATTTTTTTCAAGGTTGAAATTCCCTAGCCATGCAAATCTTAAGATACATGTGACAGATTGAATACTGTTTGGTAGATTGGGGGTGTATTGGTGGTGCAGTGAAAAGCTTTAATAGTATTAATAGTATCATAATATATTATGATATTAAGTAGATGTTGTATGGAAACTGGAAAGTTTTGCCCTGTTATGCTACCTAATGCTGTAATGTTATAATTTAATTTCGATACATAAATGGCATTCTGTCTAAAATTAACAAGATTAATGGTCACGTGTCAACTTCTGCCATAAATACTATATCATAATAAACCCTGTGAATATTTCATGTATGCAAAGAAAACATAGATCTTGAATAAAAAAAAACTTAAATGAAAGATCACATTTATTACATTTTTATAAATTAGTAAGATTTCACACACACAGAGAAAACGAGCACAATTCATGAGTTTATCGTCTCAGTTGCTCATCGTGATTTTAGGCATGCACAAGTGCTTTTCAGCTTGTTACAAAGTGAGTTTGTAAGGTAAATAGAAAAATACTATTAAATGCTTTCTCAGTTCTCAGAACTCTGGTTTGTAGGCGATAACAGAAACTTTTGCAAGTCACACAGGAGGAATTTCGGACGATATCTGACTAACGGCAATCGAACAAAATTTACACGTATTCGTTGCCAAGATTTCTACGGATTGTGCTGTAACCACGACAACAAGCATAATCATCACCGCTGCTCATCGCTTGTGTAAGGTTTCCGTAGAATTAATTGCCTTTCCTATGACTTCACCAAGAGCGTATAAAGAAGGAGAGCGTACAACGGTGAAATGCTGAAACCATCTTGCAGTATTAGTCGAATTAATAAACTTTTCCCGTTTTATTTTGACGATCCTTTGCAGTATTATTGATCAACTGTCCTACCTTGTTAATATAAAACAAACCGCATGTCCCTACGATGCCCCTACCATGCCTACGGTGAGATAATGAGCGGTGAAAATCTGGTATTTTCGCCGAAAACCGACTCGAGATCAGTGCGACTGCGACTGTCTCTCGCTTTGAGATAACTTTGGGAAACCTCGCGTATTTCCGTCAATGATTGACAAATGGAATGAATGACGTCTGTTATTGATTGCCATAGTGATGATCACCACCTGTGCCCACCTCACGCTGGATGTATAGTAATCTCTGTAGTACTGACGTGAGTCAGCGCTACCATGGCACTACACAGCGGCGACCGGAAGCAATACACTGGCCACAAAGCGAGAGACAGTCGCAGTAAACACTGATCTCGAGTCGGTTTTCGGCGAAAATACCAGATTTTCACCGCTCATTATCTCAGCGTAGGAGCATCGTAGGGACAAGCGGTTTGTTTTAAATTAACAAGGTAGGACAGCTGATCAATAATACCGCAAAGAATCGTCAAAATAAAACGGGCAAAGTTTATCAATTCGACTAATACTGCAACATGGTTTCACCATTTCACCGTTGTACGCTCTCCTTCTTTATACGCTCTTGACTTCACCCATTATAATACATGCATTTATAACGAATGCTTACTCATTTTTGGCATACGTCTTGTGCGTGTACGCATGGCCTTTAGCGCCGCGCCCTCGACGATAGTACATCGTGCAAGCAACAATATATAATATGTACAGAATTGCGTTCGACTAGAGAAAATGCGTGCCCATCTTCACTCTCTGAAGGACACTCTGCATGTCCAGGTCTCTGAAGTGGACGTCGTCCATGTCTCTGACCAACTGCTCCTGGACCACCTTGATATCCGTCTCCATCTTCTTTCGCAGTCTGTTCTTCATCTGGTCTACAACCTGTAAGAGCAGCACGGTGTCGCAAACGCAGAGTATAGAGGAGCGATACGGTTACTAGAGAGAGATTCTCACTACCAGTCTTACTACGATTCTTACTAGCAGAGAGATTTCTTAAGTCAACAGAAAAATCAGTTTGCAATATCCAAAGGACAATGCATACGCAGCATCATGATTTTCATCAGGTCAGGTTGGATATGAAGGTCGCACTAAGGATAAAATGTCTCTCTATAGTAACGCTGAACTAACACGTAACAACGTGGACAGTGGAAAGGATCGGTTTTCAAAGACGCATCGTCTAAGAGTTGACCTGACGTTTATAAAATAGAGATACACGTGGCTAATAGAGGAATGAAAAGTGGGCACCGCTAGTAATAACTGTATCATTAAACGGCGATCAATATATGGTATCTCTATGCAGACTTGGAGGGCTTAGGACTAACTCGATCTCTTATAAGTCATCACTTCGAGTATCACGATCGTCCCCTAACAACATACTAGCTATCGCACGATCATTTACCCAGCTCGCGCGCCGCACGCAAAACCCTCCAAAACAAGTAATAACTAGCCGTAATTACACTGTGGCAAAGTTTCTCTCACTTAGCCTGAGCCTGGTCTCTACTGTGCAGGTAGTCTCTCTCTTTGGCTACGGACTCGGCAAGCATGGTAAACTGATCGTCGTAGCTAGGTAGTGTTGTTAGGGAGATACAAATTCTTATATATATATATATGTTTATCTTTTTTATCTCTATTTTTATATATATATATATATATATATAATATAGCACCTTCATTCAACATATATTTTGTATATATATATGTTAAATGAAGGTACTATATATATGTTATACATTGGACAAGGAGAGGCCAGTTCATCACCACCCCTCCACCCACGCCCAAACGGGACAGACTAGACTAGCATCTACTGCAGCCTTCGTTCAACCTCGACCTAATTAATCACCATTAAATTACCACACTAATTACTAATTACTAATTAATCCCCAATAAATTACCACACTAGTTAAATATTAAATTATATACATTAAATTATATTATATTAAATATTAAATTACCACACTAATTACGTGTCGGTAACACAACTACTACTGACTACGTGTCGGTACACAGACTAAACTACTAAGTCGAACACGAAAGTCAGAAGACACGTCCGTCAACCCATCCCGCGATCGACCCCACCACGGAACTGGGCACTCTGGGTGGTCGCGTCAAGGATACTATGTCTCGAGGGAGCCGCGTGAGCATGCGTTGATCACGACTTCTCTTCATGCTTTGCTCTCTCGCGTAGTTCTCAGCTCCCCAACTCGCTCTTCTGCAGCTCTAGCGCCTCGCTGAACATACGCTTGAACATCTGCGAATGATTCCCGACGGATGTAGGGAATTCGCAGGAGAAATAGAGAATGTAGAAATATGTAGAATGTATAATATATATGTAGATGTATATGTAGATATAAAGAGAATGTAGAAATATAGAATGTAGAAATATGTAGGATATAAAAATATGTAGAATATGTAAAAAAAATATAGAATGTAGAAATATGTAGGATATAAAAATATGTAGAATATGTAAAAAAAATATAGAATGTAGAAATGTGTAGAGAATGTAGAACCGTAGAAATATGTAGAATATGTAAAAAATATAGTATTTAGAAACATGTAGAATGTGGAGATAGAAATATGTAGAATATGTGAAAAATATAGAATGTAGAAATGTAGAAGTGCGTCGATGCAGAAGGTACGTGCAGGTGTATGGCGAGTTATGCAAATATCCAATATAAGTGTTTAGAATAGACTGCTGAAAAGGAGTCTGTGGTTTGCCATCAGAAACATTGTAAAGTTACGGCTAAATTTGTTTCTGATAATGGGCCCCTAGATTGGTTTCAGAACTCGAATAAACCACAGTATATGTAACATCTGCGACAAGCAACCAAATATTATATTCCAAATCCGAATCCTTATATTTCTGAAATTCGTGTAATGATTTGAAATTCCTCCACTCACCACCTCTTCCTTGGTTTTCTGCCGAGTCATCTTCGCACGCATCTGCAGCTGGTAGTCGTCATAGTAACGGTGCAGACGTGCCGACTGCTGTCGTTGTTGCTGAAGCTGGGATTGGAGACTCCTCTGACTGGACTCTCTGTCGGTTTTCTCCCGCTGTGTGGCAACAGCAGCAGCAGCAACAACAGCAGCAGCAGCAACAGCAGTCAGACACGAGTGCAACATAAATATATTAATCAAATATAAATTTTTAAACGATTACATTTTTTAACTCGTTTGACTTAACGTTATAGAGCTAGCACTATTGTTAAAATAAGTCTACAAAACCTGCAAGCATTATCAATAGTTTCAATATGCTAAATTGTAACCACTGTTAGAGACATGCATGTGACATCTTGCATTAAACTTATTTTGTAACTTTCAGCACGAGTTATAAGATCTCGCACGTACCAATCGTATGTTATGATCTCTTTCCTTCTTCAGAATTCTTGCCAACAGTGCCTGCCTGTACTCTGCTTCATCCAGCAAAATCTATTGCAAAACAATCATTACATATCAAGTTAGGTAAACCTATTTTTATTATTGGTAACTTACTAGACGTATTAAATTATTAGGCAACAGTGACGCATACATATACTCATATAGCGATATGTGACTGCAAGTTGCTATTATAAACACAATACCATACATCAAGGGGTGGCATAATCTTGCAACCCAATTGAAAAGACGAATCAGTACAGTAAACAGAAGCTATTTTTTACTATCGATCACAAAATATGACCAGTAATTGTGATTCTCAGAAGATTACCTTCTTGATAGGCTCCCACATGGAAAAAAATGTGTTGGTTTACAATCACCGAATACAAACAACGTCCTTCCTGTGACCTTTGCATGCCCCATGACCTTTCCAACCCCGGCAATTAAAGCTGCAATCGCTAGACCCCCCCCCCACCCCCGGCGCGCGTACCTGAGCCTTGGTGCGTGCCTGCGAGGTGTTTCGCGTGATGCGCTTCACGGCATCCAGATGCCGTATCTGCTGCTCGTACATGTGGTGCACCGCCTCGTGCGACAGGTAGAGGAACGGAAACTCGTCCAGCAGTTGGGCCAGCATGTCCTCGGGAACGTCTGATGAAAACACGTGCGAGGTGAATTTGATCTCTTGGTCAACACATACAATAGTCACGTCATATACGGGCTTCATTTTTTTGTCCCCGGGGAGGGTCTGATGGAAAGAAGACACACGTGATATTTTTGTCAACACGCGCTCCACATACAAGACATGTGCCAAAAACATCCTAATTTTTTTGTCAGTCAATGAAGAAATATGATATATGAAGGTTCAATCGAGTTGAGCCAGCATGTCCTCGGGAAGGTATGACTTCGGAAAGACAAGCGCGACGCGAACGTGATCCCCTTTTCAACACGCGTGCCACGTACAACAATCGTCACAATTACATTTTTTGTCATTTGATTCACTCGACTAGTCATGGTAGAATACGCACAATTGCATAATATTTATGTACATTATTTTACATAGTTGCAAAATAGAAATTAAACTAGAGCCTCGGCCATAAAAAAAAGCAAAATTTGCGTTACCGTCGCTACGTGGGGTTCGGCCAACCGACGGGCTGACGGACACGCTACGTCGGCGCTCTCTGGTGGTGGCTCTGGATCGGGCGGGCGGGTATAGCACAGTACCTGTAACAATTTCAAAATTATGATACTGTCGGCTTTAGAAGTTAACATTAGATTGCATACACGCACAGTGCAATCATGCTAACTGCTGAATGCTGTTTATGCTGAATGCTGATTATTTCTGCATCTCAATTAATTTGAATCTAATTAATCTAATTAATCAGCATTGCGACAGGACTTTCTAAAAACAGTCCTTACTAACAATTAGCCATAAAGTCAACATTGATTGCGTAGTTTATTCTCGTGTCTATCGCTCATTTGCTCGATACTTTCACCGACCCTCGGTATTCCATGCATACGATCGTGCAACCTTTCGCGTGGAGAGCGTACCAGTTGCAACCTCTAACGAGGAGAAAATACCTGGTGCAACCTTTCACGAGTGGCGTACCTAGTGCAACCTTTCACGGGGGGAGAGCGTACCTGGTTGTCTCTTCGCTCTGGGAGAGGACGACCTTGTAGCGGAAATCGGCCGCTGCTGCTGCGCCTTCCTCCTCTCCTTGGATTCCTTCTCAAACGACACGTGTCGCTTCTTCTCTCGCTCGGGTCTCTCCGGCGCGCGCACTCCGCTGCCGGGGCAGGAGAAGGCACTTGCAAAGGTCAGCTCACCGACGGAATATTACCGCGACTAAACTAAAGCAATTCCGTCTCCTGCCTTGCTGTTTATGTTTGTGGTTCACATGTACGATGGCAGACATGTTTGATGCGAAATGTCGAAATGCTAAAGTTTGCAGCCGAAACGAACGAGAACAGACAAACGACGCCAAACCTGGATTTTTTCTCGTCCGTGGTGACGTTCTCTTGTTTTCTGCGCGGAGCAGACGAGCTCCTCGCGCGCGGTCGGCCATCTTGTTTCTGTAGGCGGGACGGTCTCGCACTAGCGCACCTAGTCGGAAAGACTCCTGCCAGCCTGCCGCGTACACACACAGAAGCACGAATGACATGGGGTGTTTCACATCGGTGAAAGGAGCAATGCATTGTCATATATATCCCCAGGAATATTTCAGCAGGCATATTATAGTACGGATGGGGGTTAGGGGGAGAGGGTGTACCAATGGGGGCATTACACGTGTCGTAAGCATCTCCAATACATAGGTATATACATATATACAGGGGTAGAAATTAACTTTTGAACAAGAGAGTCCAACGTCTCAAAGAGAGAGAGTCCGCAGAAAAATGAGGGAGTCCGCAGAAAAATGAGGGAGTCCGCAGAAAAATGAGGGAGTCCGCAGTCTGAAGTTCAAAACTAAAGACATTAACAATAACGCATGTGCTTTTTTGAAGATTCATGCAGTTGCACATCTGCCAAATTTTCTTTGGACATTGCTGAAAAAATACGGTAACTCCGTGGGGCCCTGCTCCGAAACGAACTAGTTAGTATAGCAGAATTTTCAGGGAGTCACACGGACTCCTGCATATGTGAAATCAGGGAGTCCGACAGTAAATCGGGGAGTATTTGACTCCGGACTCACGCTAATTTCGCACCCTATATATATTGTAGACACGAGGTTTGCGTTAATTAAATCAGTAATCATTAATTAAATCAGTTAATCATTTTATAAACTCCGGTTAGATTATCGGCACCGCAGATTGATTCTTGTAATGACTAACTATAGGCACGAGCAACGAGTTTAAGCAAACGTGTGAAACACGGTCTGCTAGGGCAGGCAGGAGTGTTTGTGTGTGAGTGGGCAAGGTTGTTTGTGTACACATTTAGCACACGCCTGAGAAGCAGCTCGGGGTCTCGGTTCTCCCCGGGAGGAGAGATTCGACAATAGAGAGAGATACTCGTTTATACACGAGCGATCGTGGACTTCCTTGTAAGGGATGGGGCGATCGGTTGCTCGTATAGACTGACCGTGTACATAGCAATGTACATAGGAATGTACTATTTTAAATCGACACATCTGTGGTTAGTTTCGGTCAGAGGAGCGTTCCCTTGTTTGGACGGGGTTTGCAGTTGCTAATTTAAGCGTGTATTTATAAGACGGTCCGGACGAGCACAGTCAGTTGTTGTGTTTGAGTTTGCGTGCTAACATCGTCAGTGCTTGCGTCGT
>NW_014577456.1:251700-256955 GCF_000485595.1 Priapulus caudatus
AGATATTAACAATAACGCATGTGCTCTTTTGAAGATTCATGCAGTTGCACATCTGCCAAATTTTCTTTGGACATTGCTGAAAAAATACGGTAACTCCGTGGGGCCCTGCTCTGAAACGAACTAGTTAGTATAGCAGAATTTTCAGGGAGTCACACGGACTCCTGCATATGTGAAATCAGGGAGTCCGAAAGTAAATCGGGGAGTATTTGACTCCAGACTCACGCTAATTTCGCACCCTATATATATATACATAGGTGTATACATATATATACACACATATATAGTACATATGTAGCAAGTGAATCTTAGCAAGCACGGCATTCTTGTCATCCCTCACCTGTCGTGACCTTTCCCGGTCGCGGACGACCTTGTGACATCTCGCGACCTCTGGGATGTTGCCGTCACCATGGATCTCGCCATGCTTATCAGAGCCGCTGACCTCTGGTGATTGCTGGGGCCGCTGACCTGCCTGCGTGTCGCTCGCGGTCGGCCGATTGGTCGCTTGAACGGGTCGATGGTGCTGCTTGGCTGCATTAGTTTTGGCGGGGGAGCTGACGCGATCTTACGCTTCATGCTTCGCTTCTGCGTTTCAAGCTGAATGAGTAAGAGATGGAGGTAGAGATAGAGATATAGAGAGAGAGGGGAGAGAGGGAGAGTGAGGGGAGAATGAGAGAGAGAGGGGAGAGAGGGAGAGTGAGGGGAGAATGAGAGAGAGAGGGAGAAAGAGAGTGAAAGAGAGAGTGAGAGCGAGAGAGAGAAAAATAGAGTGAAAGAGAGAGCGAGCGAGAGAGAGTGAGTGAGAGAGAGAGAGGGAGAAAGAGAGTGAAAGAGAGAGGGAAAGAGAGAGTGAGAGCGAGAGACAGAAAAATAGAGTGAAAGAGAGAGCGAGAGAGAGAGAGAGTGAGAGAGAGAGAGAGAGAGAGACAAAAAGGGAGGTAAAGAAGGAGAGAGAGGGCAGGAGAGAGGTTGAAACAAATGCATTTAGGCCTGTGGATTTTTTCCAGAACTACTCTTTTTGGCAGAAACAGTGAAAATGCAACACGACTGCTCATAACTCTAGGCGCTTACCTTGTACCCGTCCCTGTCGCTCTTACGTGAAGCCTGAGGTAGCTTTTTTGACTTATGGGTCGCGTGGACATCATCACCATCATCGGCACCGTCGTCTTCCTCATTTCCTCCTATTCGCCTGCAAGTTTAACACGATTAGGTTTGCGAAGAGGAAACAAAACCGAACATTCCACCATAGATTTAATCAAAGCGCAGATTAAAAAAAACAACTTACTACCCTAACTACATACTAACAACATTACAAAGTAATATAGTGCCTAGTTCACCAAAAACTGAGAATGCCGACCGGACGACAGAGAGACAAGAGAGCGTGCTTACAGGTCGACGTATTCGCTCTGTCTCAGCGGGCTGATCATGAGATGTTCGCTGTGTATCGGTATCGGATCCAGCAGCCGCTGCGACAGCTGCAGAGACTTCTCCACGTCGTCCAGTATCTTCTCGTATGGCTTCCCGTTGCCGCGGCGACCGCCGCCACCTCCGCCGCCGCGCGACGGCATCGGCGCGTCGTGCTCCCTGGTGGCGTAGATGATGCCTTCGTCTCCCGGCGGCTCCCCGCCACGCCCCGTTCGCCCGGCGTCCTTCCGCGCGGCCGGCTCGCGAGTCGCTCTCGACGACTCCGCGCGTCCGACATCGCGTTCGGTCGAGTCGTCGGGTAACTTCTCAGTTCTGTGCTGACTAGAACCCGCGTCGCGACCTTCCCCCTTCGCCGCCGCCGCCGCGCGTTCTTCTGCGTTGTTCGCGGAACGTCGCTGCGTGGCGGTGGATTCGCCGCGGTCGCCCGTCGGGAACGGCACCGTGTTGTACTTGATCTCGTAGTTGAGGTAGGGCCGGGTGGACGACTCGCCGGCGCGGTGGCTGGGCCTCACGAACACCGCGTCCGGCGCCGTCCCGGGCGCCGGTCTGGCTTCGGAGACGCTGCTTCGCGACATCGCAGCAGTCGCCTTGTTGATCGCGGAAGGGTGGCCGATCGAGGAATCGCTGACGTCCTGAGCGCGCTGCCGGTGCATGGTCCTGCCGCCGAGCGAAGCGAGAGTCGAATCCCTCGTCGGCTGGCCGTTCTTCCCGGCTCTCCCGCTCCTCCTGTCTCTGTCGGAGTCTCGCTTCGCGCTGTTCGACGACGCGTCGTAGTCGCTGCCGCTGCGGGAACTCTCGCCCCGTCTGTCGTCGCGCGCCGCGTGCTGCCCCCTAGCTGCGGCGGCGGCGGGAGTGGGAACCTGAACCTCTTGGTGCGCTTGCTCTTTAGGCGGCTCTGAAGTCAAACGAGAGGAAATGCTAGTGAGAGCGAGCGAAGACGTTCACCAGAGACGACGATGACAACGAGATGAGACATTGTAAAGGCCCGTCTCCACACACGCGGCGCGGCACAGAACGCCACGGAAACGGCGTCGTTCACCCCTACTGGCAAAGTTCAAATTTATTATATCTTATGGCGCAGTCTCCACTGACACGGCACGGCGCCAGCCCGGTTTCACGGCGACGGCGAAAGTCAAATGAGTTTGACTTTTGCCGGCTGCCGTGTACGGAGAAAGACAGTTGAACCAATCAACGCAATTGTTTTTTATCACGTGTTCTGCTCACGCCACCATCAGCCAATGGACAACAAGCACATGCATAATTTCTGATCACTGAACACAATGCACCTGATCGCGCACCTGTGTGGTGAAACACGTGGTGCGTGAACGTGTTCGAAGCTTTCCCTCGCGTCTCCAACCCCTCCTCCTTCTCGTCGCTCCTCCTCCTCCCTCCCGGCCGTTCCGGTGCCTGCCGGCCCTCCCCGATGTCCCCGAACTCCCCGAGCGGCGGGGCTTCCCCTCGCTGGTGGGGAGTCATCGGTGGAACGTCCTGGGACAGCGGAGGCGACGACAGCGCAGAGTCCTACGGTCCCGCCATAAAGGTTAATGAACAAATATTATACAATATTTATATAAAAAATATATTCATATACATAATATATAAAAGTTAAAGCGGTCCCGTCATCAGAAAACTAAATTAGTCTTAACATTAGTCTTAACGTTAAGAGTTTTGCATACGCAGTGTATTAAGGTTCTGTCTAAGGATTCTAAGCTTGTCGGGCTAAAACCTGGGGGCTTTTGGCTGAGGACCTAGAGACACGGACTTCCCACACTGATTCTCACGACAGTTTTCACAAAAAAACAACATCAAACGAAGCGACAGCCACCGGCGCATCACTCGCCCGTGATTATAACCAAGATAATAACTCAGATTATAACAACGGTCTTAGCTCCCCCCCCCCAAAACAAAACAAGTGACGCATCACTCACCCGTGACTTGGAGGACAGCTGCGCCCGTCCCACGCGCTCGTCGCTCGACGCCGGACGATCCCGCGCCGCGACCCCCGACCCCGCATCGCCGTCGTGCCCGCTGTCGACGCGCGACCCCGCGCCGCTGACCTCTGACCCCGCACCGACCTCCGACCCCGAGGGGTCGCGGGTCACGCCCAGCAGGATGAGCTCCTGGGTGTCGTCGCGGGGCGTGGTCGCCGCCCCCGGGTCGTCCCCGTCGCGTTGCTCCACGCCGAGTTCTATCAGCTCCATCGTTGATAGGTCGGCAGCCTCGCCGCTCGCCGGACGCGGGCTGCAGATGACAGACAACAGACGATGGTGATGATGATGACTGATGACAGACGTTGGCGATGGCGATGATGATGACTGATGACAGACGTTGATGATGATGATGACAGACGATGGTGATGATGATGACAGACGATGGTGATGATGATGACAGATGTTGGTGATGATGATGACTGATGACAGACGTTGGTGATGATGATGATTGATGACAGACGTTGGTGATGATGATGATGATGACAGACGATGGTGATGATGATGATTGATGACAGACGATGGTGATGATGATGATGATGACAGACGTTGGTGATGGGTAGCCATGCAACAACATTTGCAGATATACAATGTAGAAAAATATACGCAAATATACAATGTAGAAAAATATACGCAAATATACAATGTAGAAAAATATACGCAAATATACAATGTAGAAAAATATATGCAAATATACAATGTAGAAAAATATACGCAAATATAACAATGTAGAAAAATATAGGCAAATATACAATGTAGAAAAATATACGCAAATATACAATGTAGAAAAATATAGGCAAATATACAATACAGAAATATATACACACAGGGACAATGTAGAAAAATATATACGCAAATATGCAATATAGAAAAAATATATGCACATGTACAATGTCGAAAGATATAGGTAAATATACAATATATCAAAATATACAATATATCAAAATATACGTAACTAGAATACGCAATAGAAAAATATACAATATCAATATATTGAAACAAACATATGTATGTAGTTTTCCATTCATGTTTGCTATATAAATAAATAAATAAATATATATAAATATATATATACATACATACATATATATATATATATATATATATATTGGGAGGACTTATAATCAATTATGGCTGTTTAACGTAGGTCTAGTGATAGCCTTTGAGCAGCTCATGCGTTCAGCAAAGGTAATTAGATAATAGAGCTTGCCGAGCTGGGAATCCCCCGGGATCTAGCGCAGCATCCATGATGCAGCATCCTCCTACCTATCGGGATCGAAACCGGTTGCCGCAGGAAACTCGTTTTGGGGAGAGACCATGTCTTCCTCCTGCTCCTCCTCCTCCTCCCTATCTTCGTGTTGCTCTGCTGACTCGTCCTCCTCCTCCTCCTCCTCCTCGTCATCCTCTAACATCTGCTCTCGCTCCTCCTCCTTCTCTTCATCGTCCTCAGCCTGCAACGCTGACATCAGCTGCTCCACGATCCCCGCGTAAACCTCGATCAGGTAACACAGCGCCACCTGTGGACAGAAGCGAAGCACCATATATGGCATGTACCAACACCGCCGTATACGCATATCCGCGTACGGCACGTACGATAAACGGATAACTTTTTCCGGAAAGACGCCGCGATCGAGGCGGTGATGGTAATAATCGAATACGCGACATATTTAAGGTGATCGTATTCGTAATGCTATCTCGCCGGACTAGCATACTTTACGGATACCCGCAAATTTCATCGAGCGCTGTCAGGTTTGCGCTGTGCTACGACTAGGGGGCCGATTCGCCCCCTCCCGCACCTTCACCCCCTCCTGCACCTTCACCCCCTCCTGCACCTTCACCCCCTCC
>NW_014577456.1:258933-264997 GCF_000485595.1 Priapulus caudatus
CACACACACACAAGGGAGTATTGTTCCCTAGACTATGTACAGTAAGCACAATTGAATGTATGGAGTAATTAGTGTATACACCGGTCGGTGTAATTAGTCCTGAAGTGGCTGAAACTACGATAATGGCCAACTGGTGGCATACTTGACAGCAATAGCGGCCATTTGATAGCGATGGATGGAATAAATAGTTAATTAAAGAAGGCTAGTTGAGCCAATAGCGTGGGCTCGCAGCAATTGCATTAGAACTACTGAAGTAGATTATAGTTCAGAGATGATGAGCGTGGTAGGTTAAAACACTAGCATGGCATTGTTAGGATCATTTTCTTGCGAGCAGCAGTCAACAAGTAGCGAACGGCTAAAACAAAATCCGGGCGAACAAATCTGATTACGCCAATAAACGAATAGTATAACTCTCTGCAACTTATCGCATTGCAAAACGGGTCACGTAATCCACCTCATCTAGCTAATTAATGAGCATAATCAGCAGATTATTATCACAGTCAACAAAACGTGACAAGTTTTATAAACAGGTAGCAGTTCAACTGCTTGGCATCGATAGTAGGTATGGACATCATGCGGTTTGTTGAATTGTGCACCATGGTACTTTGTATAGCATCAAGTAACAAACTGCACCTTTGAATACAAGAAAACATAATAGCACAGATACATTGTGCAAAAGCTTCTGACATCTCACTGAGTTACGCTGGACCTTACTAATTAGACTTAAGACCGACTTATACCACGGCGATTTAGCTTTTGCTTCTGCATGCTATCCTGCTTCATAGAATACAAAATCTAATTTGTGGCTCGAGGGGTGTTCTGACATTGATTCTTAGCTAGATTGGCAATGGTTGGCAACCACAAGCAATAATTCAAGCTCTAGCCTAGGGGATTTTGAATGAAAGTTCGAAGTCCAACGAGAAAGCCATGACAGGTCTTGTTGATTTGATGTCATCAGTTCACTCAAGCGAGATATTGCTAATTGATTAAATGAACAAACTAGCAACATTGGAAAGTTACTGTACTGTATTGTATTGCAGTGATTTATTATGTGTAGTGTTAGAACAGTGGTTTGATTCTCATCACATTATGTTGATTGTTAACAAAAACAAACACTCCCAGTCTGCTACGACAGCATATTTATATCATATAAGTATAACATAACAATATAAAAATCATGGGCGTAAATCCCGGGGGGATGGGGGGATGCATCCCCCCCCGCTCTTGAAGGAGGGGGGATGGCCTGTACAAATATCCCCCCACCCCTGAGATTCAAAAAAAAAACTCCTTCCTCTGTCCCCCACTTGAAAGTTCAACTAATTATGATAATTTGGAGACATGGGCAGACCTAAATCATTTCAATTACTGCAGGGGCATGTACAGGGGGTAGGGGTCCAGGGCGCAGAAAACGCATCAGAGGGGGTCTAATTTCAAAAAATTTCCCCTCCCCCCAGACCGCCCCTTCGCGTCATCATCCCCCCCACTCCTCGGTAAGGATTTACGCCCCTGATAAAAATATACAAATAGCTGAAGCTGCTGTTGCTTCTACTACATTAGATCATTTAATAATGAAATACACTAGGCATATGTTTAGTGTCTTAGTTTCTATGCCACTGGTTTTAGGCACTGCCACTATTAGAAAGCTCGACATACGTGTGCAAATACATCACAGGTACGACTTAGAATATTATAGGAAGTTTCAAGCTGACTCGTAAATGAAAGCATTTAGCATGAAAAGTTCTTGAAGCCAATTAGTCATCTGATGTGATGACTGTACTGGAGTAAGACAGAATGAGGGTAGCTCTACACAAGACTTAGCTCTACATTAGTAACCCTTTGTGCACTATCCTAGTTTGGAACACCGCTAATGTGTTTTTGCAAATGTTCTAAACTAATCTGGGGTGCTAAACTAGGATTGGGTTGCACTTTGCTTCACAACAGGAGCGAAGGGCTGATATGTGACTGTGTTGTAGAGTAGAGGGCTTCCTATGACTTAGATAATATATCATAACCCTGGAGAGATCTGCAGGGTTTCAATATTGTATCTCCCATTGTATACATGATCTAAGAGATTATAAATGAATATGCATATGTTCTGTGTAGTTATAATTATTATGTAAAAGCTGTCACTCTGCCACAGACAGAGGTAGATTTTTACAATGCAAGTCTAACAAACTTGGTTTACGCTGCTGCATCGGAGTAGAGCAGTAGGAGAAACGATAGCTCTAGTACTATAGCCCGCGTACAGTTGCCGCAGGCGCCTGCGCAAGTTTGCCTGTGCAGCAACTGTACGCGGGCTATAGTACTAGAGCTAGACTGCTAGAGAAACGATAGCTCTACCAATGTAACCGTTTACACTGCAGCTACCCGTGTTGAGGAGTGAACTGACAAAGCCATGCGGTAGGAGATCAGAGGCTGATTACACAAAACTGTGGCACTGGCAGGGCGATGAGCTTTGTAGCCGTAGAGCTGTACTGTACTGTAGCAGGCGAGCCGTAGCTCTACCCGTGTAGCACCTCCGCTCCCACTACAATCTTTAGCAAGAGCAAAGGTGCTACACGGATACTGGGATAGGAGCTGGGGCTGCATGCATGCACGCTCGTCCCTACCACAGGCACTTGGAACGTCTCAATAAAATAAAAGAATGTAAACACGAAATGTATTTACTACCAAAGTCTTAATGTTTTTCTACTCTATGTCGCCTATTATTGCCGATAATCATATGTAAATGCCGGGCAAATGCTCATCTGCAACACACAAGTACACCGCACGCCCGCCATGTGCACAAACAACATGAATAAGAGAGCAGGTAGGAAAGCGTGATCGCAAAATTTGCTCGACGCTCGCTTCATTTCACACCTTTACAGCATGAATACACATCCAACAGCTTCCATCTTGGTATCTAACTATCTATGTGTAGATAAATGTTCACTTGTTTGAATTATAACTCTGTCCTTTGTCCTTACCTACTCCCGCCAGACATCTCGTGAAATCCTGCAGGAAATGTTCCCTCCAAAAAAATGTATTTAAGAGAGTGTAAAGAGGACGTATCATCCGAAAATCTCTAACGGCGCTACTTTCGATCGATCACTGTAGTCGTGTGTGTGTGTGACGTCATGCCCGCGCGCATTATGCTTGGCTTGGCAACCTTGTCCCCGTGAACGATGTCTTCGCCGTTGATGTGCGACATCGGCATGTGCAGGATGTCGAGCGAGAGAGAGTCGATCGCGCACTGCACGTTGTGCGCGTCATCCTCCTGCGTCGACGGACTCCGGATCGCATCTGCGCGAAGAATAAAAAACGATCGACAATTAGCAGAAATTGCGCACGTCGTGGATTTGCGCGGTGTTTCGACGTGCGGGTTGATCGCTCGATGCGTTGACGCGATGCGATTGTTATTGTTCCCTGGACGCAGGAAGCTGCTGCCACGGCGAAGCTTCCAATTTATTGTTACGGCGTGAAGACATATGAAGTTAATTATTAAAAGATATCGTAACTGTAATTAAAAATCAGATCAATTGCGTTAATAAATAAAATTCCTTCCGGCTAAATAAACTTCAACATTTGAATTATATCTCAACAGAATTATAGAATGGAATATCGTTCATCAGTAACTAAGCATTTGACATTGTGATTGATTTTTTTTCCATAAAATTATATCAGGAGTAAATGAATAGAGTAGTAGAGGAATCTGATTATATTGTATGCTATCTGATAATTTAATATCCAAATCATTAACAACACGATTAAACGACACTTCTAAAGTGGAAAAAGTGCAATTCTGATTCAGCAACGACTGCCAATGTGGTTTTGAAACGAACGCAAGAAATGCATCCATGCGAGACTTCCGTTCTTATGTATCGCATGTTTACGTGCCTATCAATGGGTCGCCTAACAGACTTTCGTGGAGGTTGATGATGAGGTCAGCTGTGACCTCGTCCAATGTGACCACCTCTTTTTCGACATTGCACTGGTCCAGTAGTCGATTAATAAGAGCCACAGCTCCTGAAATTAATTAAAGGTTTAATATTAAAATAAAAGCGTTACGGTTTTTGTTTTCAGATAACAGCGGGCCTGCACTCGTCACGCATGCAAATAACAGGAGCAGAAACAAAAAAATAAGATAGGTACATGCGACTCAACAGGCGAATGCTATTGTGTTAACATTTAATATTAATATAAAAGCATTAAGTTTTTTGTTTCTGTAACAACCATGCAGCCTCCACTAGGCACGCACGCAAATAACAGCAGGAGCCGAAACAAAACAATAAGCTGGATGAATGTTTGCAACGCAACGCTCCGATGCTATTGTGGAAACATGTTATACACCCATGCACGTCCGAAGTATTTTTTGAATGCGAGCGAATATGGAAAATGTTATTAACCAGACGTCACTCACAGCCTTCTCTTCACACACACACACGCACGCACGCACGCACGCAGCCACATGCACGCACGCACACACGCACACACACACAAGGGAGTATTGTTCCCTAGACTATGTACAGTAAGCACAATTAAATGTATGGAGTAATTAGTGTATACACCGGTCGGTGTAATTAGTCCTGAAGTGGCTGAAACTACGATAATGGCCAACTGGTGGCATACTTGACAGCAATAGCGGCCATGTGATAGCGATGGATGGAATAAATAGTTAATTAAAGAAGGCTAGTTGAGCCAATAGCGTGGGCTCGCAGCAATTGCATTAGAACTACTGAAGTAGATTATAGTTCAGAGATGATGAGCGTGGTAGGTTAAAACACTAGCATGGCATTGTTAGGATCATTTTCTTGCGAGCAGCAGTCAACAAGTAGCGAACGGCTAAAACAAAATCCGGGCGAACAAATCTGATTACGCCAATAAACGAATAGTATAACTCTCTGCAACTTATCGCATTGCAAAACGGGTCACGTAATCCACCTCATCTAGCTAATTAATGAGCATAATCAGCAGATTATTATCACAGTCAACAAAACGTGACAAGTTTTATAAACAGGTAGCAGTTCAACTGCTTGGCATCGATAGTAGGTATGGACATCATGCGGTTTGTTGAATTGTGCACCATGGTACTTTGTATAGCATCAAGTAACAAACTGCACCTTTGAATACAAGAAAACATAATAGCACAGATACATTGTGCAAAAGCTTCTGACATCTCACTGAGTTACGCTGGACCTTACTAATTAGACTTAAGACCGACTTATACCACGGCGATTTAGCTTTTGCTTCTGCATGCTATCCTGCTTCATAGAATACAAAATCTAATTTGTGGCTCGAGGGGTGTTCTGACATTGATTCTTAGCTAGATTGGCAATGGTTGGCAACCACAAGCAATAATTCAAGCTCTAGCCTAGGGGATTTTGAATGAAAGTTCGAAGTCCAACGAGAAAGCCATGACAGGTCTTGTTGATTTGATGTCATCAGTTCACTCAAGCGAGATATTGCTAATTGATTAAATGAACAAACTAGCAACATTGGAAAGTTACTGTACTGTATTGTATTGCAGTGATTTATTATGTGTAGTGTTAGAACAGTGGTTTGATTCTCATCACATTATGTTGATTGTTAACAAAAACAAACACTCCCAGTCTGCTACGACAGCATATTTATATCATATAAGTATAACATAACAATATAAAAATCATGGGCGTAAATCCCGGGGGGATGGGGGGATGCATCCCCCCCCGCTCTTGAAGGAGGGGGGATGGCCTGTACAAATATCCCCCCACCCCTGAGATTCAAAAAAAAAACTCCTTCCTCTGTCCCCCACTTGAAAGTTCAACTAATTATGATAATTTGGAGACATGGGCAGACCTAAATCATTTCAATTACTGCAGGGGCATGTACAGGGGGTAGGGGTCCAGGGCGCAGAAAACGCATCAGAGGGGGTCTAATTTCAAAAAATTTCCCCTCCCCCCAGACCGCCCCTTCGCGTCATCATCCTCCCCACTCCTCGGTACGGATTTACACCCCTGATAAAAATATACAAATAGCTGAAACTGCTGTTTCTTTTACTACATTAGATCATTTAATAATGAAATACACTAGGCATATGTTTAGTGTC
>NW_014577456.1:267167-276470 GCF_000485595.1 Priapulus caudatus
TACTAATACTAATAGGCTACTAGTGCTCAAGGGGTCGTTGTCGTAACAGGTACTACAGATATGTACCCGAGGTACATATATGTATACACAAAGTGTACCAGACTTGTACTACAGAAGTGTACCCTAACCCTAACACTAACCCTAACCCTAACCCTAACCCTAACTCTAACCCTAACCCTAAACATACCTCATATAAAAATATAAACATAATACTAAACAACCTAAAACTACCTCGGGTACATATCTGTAGTACCTGTTACGACAACGACCCTTCATGCGTTCCTAACACTAACCCTAACCCTTGTTTACTTGCGATAACGCTAAAAATTAAAAACTGCCGGGCATTTAGGAAATCGAAGACCGTGCCCGGCAGCCGTCAGATATATGCCTGATGTCAGATTATATGTATATATTATAGCCACTCTGTTCCTACCTGCTCTCTTATTCATGTTGTTTGTGCACGTGGCGGGCGTGCGGTGTACTTGTGTGTTGCAGATGAGCATTTGACCGGCATTTACAGGTGATTATCGGCAATAATAGGCGACATAAATGATAGAGTAGAGAAACATTAAGACTTTGGTAGTAAATACTAAATACATTTCGTGTTTACAATACATTATTTTATTTTATTGAGACGTTCCAAGTGCCTGTGCTCCGCGCGCAGCGCTCTGGATCAACAGCAAAGCTATGCCACGCAATCTTGTATCATGTCTCTCTGGACACAAGAATTAGAATGTAAACAGTGCAGCCTGCAGGTTGCTAAACCCCGCAAACTAGGCCTACTAATCTAGAGTCAGAGACTCGTGTGGTGGAGGAGGTTGGTGCAACAAGTAACTAAGTGAACAAGCCGAATCAGAAACAAAAAGCAAGTATTATTATCAATATACCGGTCTCCTTTTTCGATGACAATTCCATTTTCTATCCGTCTACCACAACATATTGATGATGATGTTTGTGCACAAGAACGCGCATAATTTATACAACAAACATTTGAAAATCACGGCTGAATCGCACCGCCATCTAGTGAACATTATCGCAGTTAGCCATGTTTTGAACGTTCTGTTGTTGGTCTTTTCCGCCATACTGGCAAAATGGTGTGTATGATGGCAATTTTGTTAATGACAGAATCCTTATATATCACAGCAATCTGACTATATTTCATATTATTTACAGGTTATTACTTACGTATTCTTAATTTAGTTTGTTTGTATTGTTTTAGGGCGTGGATATTTGCCACAAACATGACCGTAAGCCGGTCAGGAAGGAACCTAGAAGTAAGGATGTGTATCTGCTCTTACTTGTGAAACTATACCGTTTCTTGGCTCGTAGAACTGGAGCCAAATTCAACAAGATCATCCTAAAGAGGCTTTTCATGAGCAAGAATAACAGACCCCCAATGTCTGTTGCTAGGCTGGTAAGTACTAAAGTAGTACTAGTAGTTATTGTGATCACAAGTGGTGCTGATGTTACATATTTAGAATTCGTTAAATTAGTTTGATTAGTCAGAGAAAAAAATGCCCACTTGCCACTATAGATTCTGTTCATCGAATGTCTAATTTTACTAAATGAGCTGATACTATTTTGAATTGTCGGTTGGCGAGTTTCGGTGATGACAACTGCCCTGTCTCGGATTGTCTGTGATGGCTGACATTGATTAGTCTTGCTGAGAAACTGCCACTATATAGATATTAAAATCGTTAAACAAGTGTGACGTGATTACTTTGTTGCAGTTGATGGAAGGAGTTTAGGAAATTGACAGTCTAACCTCCGTTTTAGTGCATGATACAGTACATTTTCTGGAATTGCTTCTATTATTATGGCGCCACCTGTTGACAGCTGAAAACACTGTCACTAACCTTAATCCGTAACTACAGCAAACTTAAATAAATTAGGGTTAGGATTACAGTTCGTGTAAGCTGTTGTAATTATGTACTCGTGTTTGTGGTGTTTGTTGGCATATGGTGACAGTTAACTGTTTATTTACAGGTTCGTAAGATGAAACTCAAGGGAAGGGAGAACAAGACTGCTGTTATTGTTGGCACGGTTACGGACGACCTGAGGATGTTTGATGTTCCCAAGCTGAGTGTAAGAATAACCAATTTTATGTTTTCATATTTGGTTTAATAACTGGACACAAAACTTAACAGTTCTAATAGTGTTGTTAGTGTATAAATAGTTCATTAATGATGTAAACCATTGCTCAATCCCACTTTGCGAGCGTGCTGCATAAATTGTTGGCGGCGTCGTCGTCACCATATCCCTAATCCTCACCCTATCTGTGATCCTACGATAGGGTTGAATTGTAAACTGGTAAATTTGGAAGAACTGATGTTAGCTGCGTAACTTTTTGTGCGGATATTTTTCATTTCGAACCCGGTTGATAACTAACAGTAAAGTTCCTGTCACAAAGCTCCTAGCTTCATTGTCGTCGTTCGGTGTCGACTTTTACGAGCGAGTGTCGGTCGGGGAGTTTCGGTGATGACAATTGCCCTGTCTCGGATTGTCTGTGATGGCTGACATTGATTAGTCTTGCTGAGAAACTGCCACGATGTTACCGTCTCCCCCACGATCGCTGGTGCGCCCCGTGTGAGTGCGACTCGTACTGACATATGTCCGCGTTGTGCGTTTTCCAGATTTGCGCTCTCCACGTGACGGCGAGGGCGCGCGCGAGAATTCTCAAGGCCGGTGGGGAGATCATGACCTTTGACCAGCTGGCCCTGAAGTCCCCGAAGGGACAGAACACCGTCTTGCTGCAAGGTGAGTTTGTATCCTGCACGCACCTTTACCGTGCACCGTTAGTGTTAGGTTTAGTGTTACTGTTAGTTTGACCCATGGTTTAAAAAAAATTGAAATAGCTGCGGTACATCATTTTGCGTGGTTCGAAAATATCGTACGTAATAATCACTGCTCAGCTTCTACATTTTAAATCAATAATAAAATAATATATACGTACAAATAATAGTGGAATTTTTTTGGGGGGACCTGGCAAAAATGAGTTGTCAAAGACTACTATCATCCCAAACGTCTCGGAGATGCAACCCCCTGTCTCTGCAAGGAAAACTCGCGCCGATCCGAGTGTTCTTACCGCTCTGACGTTTGTCTAACCGTTGGCTTTGCCGCTCGCTTGCAGGCTGTCGCAAGGCACGCGAGTCGTACAGGCACTTCGGCGCCGCCCCTGGTGTTCCGCACAGCAGCACGAAGCCATACGTGCGTAGCAAGGGCCGCAAGTTCGAGCGCGCTCGCGGTCGCAGAAAGAGCCGTGGCTACAAGAACTAAGCGTCCGGACGGTGAACGAGTTTGTGTAACAGTGACCTGCGGGAGTCAGGATAATGAGAGAGGGAGAAGTACATGTACACAAGTAAATAAAAATAACATTTTGAATGAAATGTTTTTTGTTGTTAATTTTGTGGATTTGACTTTGTGTGTGCTGTACATACAAACTACAGGACAAGGTAACAGTGTGTAAGAAAATTATCACTAACGTTTTAGTTGACGTTACGTGAGTGAACTGCAACTAAAATAGTGTTACAAGTTGTGGCACTTTTAGCAGCAAATATCGGTACCATATCTTTTTGAACAATGTAGGCTTGTTTATTGTTCTATGATACGTAACTAAAATAAATAAGAAATTTAGCATATCAAACATGGCTAGTTTTAAATCCTTGCAGTTACACTGGTACCCTGTTCTCTCCTGGCAGCTATCAAAAAATTCATGTTGTGCTGCATCATTCATTTCGTTCATTATCGTTATTATTTTGTAGCGCGATGTAACTGGAATTTAATTCCCAGCCTTTGATGATTTGATAGTGTGGTTAGTAAGCTCCCAGTAAAGGGAACGGGCGATCGTTACATATGTAAGTATTAGTACTTTAAAAAAAATAAAATTCCACCAAGTTACACACAAGTTATATCTGCACACACATATTTGCAAGAAGTGAAAAGATAATAATATCTGCTATCCTTCAACGTTCGGCTAACAGCAGCGCCATCGTACGGTGGCCAGAAATAATAAATCTTTCCATAGCGGAAGGAAACGATGGTCAAGGCATTGGAAGATTTGGGATTTAGAAAAATGACGTCTGTTGCGAACACGTAAATCTAAATGCTTGAAGGGGAATCCTGTGGAAATTGTGGAGTTTTCCCTCTACAAAATTATTAAATTGAGGAATGCACGCTTTAGTATCGTTATTGGTTTTGGTTGGTAGAGTGGTGTACGTCTTTTGGGGTGCAGGAAAATCGAACAGAAATCGGTCACACACATTAAAAGCATGAACCAGTGAAACTCGGCAAATGTGTCATTAGTGTTATTTGTTTTGGACATTCAAACATTACACACGCGGCAGAATTTGAGGCACATTTACTAGTTATCAGCCTTACATTCTAATAAATGCTTTTTTATTAATGGATCGATGGGATGTTCCTGAAGGTTAACCTAACAAAAAACTAACGAAATTCGAAAAAACAAAGTTTACTTGGGTGAAAACTTCCAAAACAGCTTCGATCTAGGATAGTGGTTCATTATAATTGGATGGATCGAGCAACACACTAATCACTATTTCCCCTCTAGGCAGACTGTCAGTTAATTACCCGTAAAGGTCAATTTGGGCCCAGGGCGCATTCTAAAACATGCTCCCATATAACTCATCTGTCCTTGTGTCTACTTCATACATACATTGTAGATAGTTTTAATAATAAAAAAATACTAATTGAAATTTGCCACAATAAAAAGCGTGTAATTCGCCCTCGTTTACGCATCAGTTACTTTACCGTCAAGTTTATTTGAGAAACTGGTTTATTTTATCATATATTTTTTGGTTGACGCAGTTGGTACACAATTATCGCTAAAAAAGTAGTTCGAATACTTTTTATTGCTTTGGCGATATCGGAATTTCTAAAGAGCTTTGCACAACATACCGCAAGCCCGCAGCGTTTTCCCTTCACATACATGCATTTATTAATTTGCGGTTGTATAATAAAGGTATATTCCCATTTCATGTGCCGTGTTTCTTCTGTCGTATGCGCGACAGACCTAGCTAGTACCTACTTCGCCACAGGTCAGTCGCTTACATCGTCCAGGGATCTTTCTTAATCAACACCCGCCGACCAGAGAGTTATCACACGAAACGCACCTAATTAGAAAGCCTCCAGATTAAATTCACACGAACATCCACACACTCGTGTTGCCGCTCCCTCACGGTATTTCATTGACCCCCCAGCGGCGCTGCGAGATCAATTTTCCTAATTAATTAGAACTTTCTGGTGATTGATTCTTCTGCGATGGTTGCGGGGCAGGCGTCGTAAATAATTGAGTGGGCCCACGGAGCATGACTGTGACGGCTCTCTGACGGCATTCGACGTGTGTCGGCACGCACGGGAAGGAGGTGGTGGAGGAGGAGAGAGGATCGAAGCGATGGGCGCGTCAGTCAAACAAAGATGCGTTCCGTCACGCGGCCATCTTTGTACTTCTCCGTCGCACGTGGAAGCAGAGGAACGATGCAGCGCCCGCCTCCGTCGGCTCTCCGATCTACTGTGCTTCGTTGATTAATTTCTCTCTCTCTCTCTCTCTCTCTCTCTCTCTCTCTCTCTCTCTCTCTCTCTTTCTCTCTCTCTCTCTCTCTCTCACACACACACACTTTCTCCCTCCCCCTCTCTCTCTCCTCTTTCTTTCTCTCTCTCTTTCTCTCCCACTCTCTCTTTCTTTCTCTCTCTCTCTCTCTCTCTCTCTCTCTCTCTCTCTCCTTCTCTCGGACCGCGGGTTCGATCCAGTGTGCTGATACCTTGTCAGTGGGTAAAGCTTGCTATCGCGCCGAGGAGCGTCAGTTGTCACGCGAAGCTTAAGCGTCCGTCGGCATGGAAACCGCAGACGCCGCGATGACGTCAGTAGCACTGCCAGCTCTCAGCTCGGCATTCACGAAGACAGGTGACTACGGAGGAGTAACCACAGCAACGGCGAGAAATAACAATGTAGCCGAAGCCGCAGCAACGACGACAGGCTACGCTGCCATGACAACAGGTAACGCTGCCATGGTAACAGGTGACGCTTTCACGACTACAGGTAACGTTGCCATGACAAGAGGTGACGCTTCCGCGACAGCCGATGACGCAGTCACGACGGCAGGCAGCAGTCATGCGGCGAACGCGGTGTTACTGCTAGAGATGCGGTCGGCAGTGAAGACGCTCGCGTGGTCCGGCGCTTTCTTCCTCGTCATCGGCTGCATACTGACGACGGCTGGCGCCCTCGTGAAACTCAGAGGCGACGACGAGGACGACGTCGGCGCGGCGACAAACGCTAGTGGTAACCACACAGAGGGCGCCACCACGCAGTTACCGGACACCACCGAGAGTGACGTCACTACCGCAGCTAGCGACGAACCGCCGACGACCGCAGCGGCGGCGCCACTGTCGTACCCTAGTTTGAAGGAGCTGCTCATAGTGGGACCCATCATGCTGCTGCTGGCGTTGGCGATCTGGACGCTAGCGCTGGCGGTGCGCAGGAAATACGTGCACTGTAAGGTGGCGCCATCTGACGAGAAGAGGCAGTCGGCGAGGGTGGTGGGAGGAGGAAGGAGGGCGAGCGAGGGAGGTCGGGACATGGTCGACGAAGACATGCTGCAGTCACTGTTCCACGACCCGGACACGAGAGCCAGGTGAGAATTCGCACCTGATAAAGGCCACCTGTACAGATGTATCAAATAATATTGCGACTAGCGTGTTACCGGACACAACCTACCTATTCACCCAATGCCATGCTACGCTACGCTATGCTATGCTATGCTCACGTCTACGGCTATGCTATGCTATGCTTATGCTAGCTACGCTAATGAACTATGCGCTATGCGATGCTACTCTATGCTATGCTTATGCTAGTCATCTTATGTGCACTACGACTATGCTAAGTCTATGTGCTATGGCATGTTAGCAGTTACCATCTATGCAATGCCCAATGCTATCGCGCTACGCTATGCTTTTATGCTAGCCATGGCTACCGCTACATGCACTTATGCCAGCATTACGTCATGCCTATGCATGCATGCTACGCTATGCGTAATCATCGCTAGAAGTATATCACAAGGTGGCAACGCTATGCCATCTGGAGTAAATAATACGATGGGTGCTGCTAATGCTGTGCTATCAGAACTATATAATATCAGGAGTCTATCTATATATATTGAGTATATTGATAGACTCCTGATAATATGGGGGATACTACTAAGGCTTGAGAGGCATGTATTCCTCAGGTAACTGTATCGAGGGTACCTGGGTACAGGTCGATATATCGGAACGTACCAGCTGGTACTATCTAATAGCGCGGAGCCGTCCTCGCCTTCATCCACTAACAGATCTAGGAGTCGCCTACGCCTAACTGCCCTAACCCTGAACCCGTAACCCTAGTCTCCTAACATGATCAGGATAGTTTACCAGGGTACGTCTCGATATATCGGAACGCAGTCACCTTCAGGGTATCTCATCATAGTACTTCCTGGGACATCAGACCTTATGAGCACTACTATGCAGTATGCATCAGGGGTAAATAATAAAAAGGATTGCTGCATGCTATGCTTATGACGCGTGCCGCTGTGTATTCCCGCTAACTCTTACCGCGTGCTGCTATTGATGTTATGATGGGATGCTCTTGATAGGTATAGAAGACCCCGGTTACCGCGTTACAGGGGTCATCGACTCATGTAATCAATTGCGGGCTGGGGCATTTCATCAGGGGGGGGGGATACTGCTACGATATGCTATGCGATGCCCTCAGGGGTAATTAATAAGGAAATGCAGTTATGCTATGCCTACCAGGAGCAAACAATAGAAGGGATGCTGCTACACGTTGCTACCAGGAGTAAATAATAGAGATTTGCTAAGCTAATAAGATATAAACAGGAGTAGATAATAGAAGATCTTCTATTATCTACTCTAGTCCGAGATTCCTCTGAACGCAAATGCCCACCACCGACGATTTTTGGTCTCTAACCCACACCAAAACCACCAAAATCGTCGGTGTGGGCATTGGTCAGAGGAATCTCGGACTATATCTACTCCTGATATAAATAATAAGAGAGTTGCTATGCGATGTCCTCAGGGGTAATTAATAGAGGGAATGCTACTATGAGATGCTAGCAGAGGCATAGTGGATGGATAATGTCAGGAGTACATAATAGGGATTCCCTATTATCTACTTCTGATAATGTGTTGGTTTTGCTCCCGACGACAGGCTGGCTATGAGAGGAGAGCTGACACCTTACCCCAGCTTGCAAGCGTCCCCCAGCGACACGCCCCTGAGCTACGTCAAACCGCTGGACCCGCCCTACGACGACACGCCGACACATGTCGCCACGGGATGAAGAAATAGAATTTACTTGTGTATATATATATATTCCGCGTGCGTGCGTGCGTTCGTGCGTCTTCGGGTACGTGTAGGCGCGCAAGTGTGTATATGATATATATTATATATATATATATATATATTTAATAATAAATAAGGAGGGTACATCATAGAGGGTATTACTATTATGTACTTCTCTATTATGTACTCTTGATATATATCTTTGTATAAATGTGATAGGTGGGATTAATTTGGAATAAATTTGCCGCTTTTCCCAGTAGATGTCGCGTCAATATCGGAGCATGTAGAGTCCCTTAATATGGATTTAATATCCCCTCTATATTAAGGGATTCCAGGAGCATGTGGAAAGGATTCAAGGCATATATACTGTACTACCGTAACATTACATATACAATCAAATATTTAAATCCATAGTATGCCTTTGTCAGGAATTTCAGCTTGAAAAATCCATTACATTATTGTTCATTCAATCCTTACCGCCTGCGCGCTCTAAATATCGTTAAAACTGTTTGTAATGATAATTATAATGAACAGACATTGTGCATGAAAAGATAATAAGGCGCCAACGTCAACCAATTAATTATAAGTGACATGCTGTCACATTTAATACGAAATTAGGGGGTGTAAGCGGTAGCGAATGTTTAACGGCCCAGGCGAATGAATAAAAAATTATATTTATATTACACTATACAAAAGCGTTGACTTGTGATATTAATCTAGGAATAGAATCTTTACTGGTAAGTATACGATGAATGAAGAATCCGTGATTATTCATGATGATGATCATACAGCATGCACGAGCATGCACGCACGCAAGTGCTCTCACATGTACACGCACATACGCACACACACACACACACACACACACACACACACACACACACACACACACACACACACACACACACACACACACACACACACACACACACACACACACACACACACACACACAC
>NW_014577456.1:277348-278813 GCF_000485595.1 Priapulus caudatus
GTGGTGGTGGTGGTGGTGCTGCTGCTGCTGTTGTTGGTGATGGTGGTGCTGCTGCTGCTGCCGCTGCTGCTGCTGCTGCTGTTGCCGCTGCTGCTGCTGCTGCTGGTAGCAGCAGCGGCAGCGGCAGCAGCAGCAGCACAACAGCAGCAGCGGCAACACAACAGCAGCAGCAGTAGCACCACCACCACTACCAACAGCAGCAGCAGCAACAGCAGCAGCAGCAGCAACAGCAACAGCAGCAGCGGCGGCAGTAGCAGCGGCGGCAGCAGCAGTAGCAGTAGCAGAAGCGGCTGCTGCTGCTGTTGTTGTTGCTGCTGTTGCTGCTGCTGCTACTACTACTACTGTTGCTGCTGGTACTGCTGTTGCTGCTGCTGATGCTGCTACTACTACTTAATACTGCTGGGCCTGCTGCTGCTGTTGCTGATGCTGGTGCTGCTGTTGCTGCTGCTGCTGCTGCTGCTGCTGCTGCTGTCGTCGCCAGTCGTCGTTGACCGTACGGTGACCGACGTCCGACGTCATTTTCATGTACATTAGCATATAGCGGGGAACCCTAGGCGCGATGCTGCGAGCATAGTAAAATTTGTAGATCGGATTTTACCATGCACACTTGTGCGTCGGCGGCCGTAGATCGCACCCGCAGGGAATTGGAGTGGAATTAGAGCGCCGCATAGCAACGTGAAACCGCTCTGGCAGCGCCCTCTCTTGAGCATGACGGGAATGAGCGAGTAGGCTCTCGATCGCAGTTGGCAAGCGGACGTTGCGCGTTACGTCACGTGTCGCTTCGGTGGAATCAATAGGTTGGAAAAAATGTATTACGTTGATGGCTAGAGTCCGGGCGTACAGGCGTACAGAGAGAGTTAGACAGATTGAGAGAAGGGAGAGTGACAGGGAAAGAGAGATTGAAAGAGAGACAGAACGGGCGAAGGAAAGAGAGGAGAGGGGAGAGAGATGCGGAAGACGAGAGAGAGAGAGGAGAGTAGAGAGGAGAAAGAATGAGGGGTGCGAGAGAGAGANCTTCGTCATCATCATACCACTATATATATATATATATATATATATATATACATCGGTGCAGCGGATAACGCATCAATAGCGGCAGATACTCGGCAGTCACGCAAACGTCGTGTCCTTATGTTCAATTATAATCTTATCTTTATATATTATTATATCTTTATATCAATTATTCTTATGATAATCGTCACTTATAATAACGCGAGAACCGTTAAAACGCGCTGATCATGAATCTCGGGTATAAATCGTCGGCGAATTCTCACCCGTAACGTTATCATCCATGCTGCTGCTGCTGCTGCTGCTGCTGTTGTTGCCGTTGCTGCTGCTGCTGCTGCTGCTGCTGTTGGTGGTGGTGATGGTGCTGCTGCTGTTGGTGGTGGTGCTGCTGCTGCTGCTGCTGTTGGTGGTGGTGGTGGTGGTGGTGGTGGTGCTGCTGCTGCTGCTGCTGTTGGTG
>NW_014577456.1:279684-280864 GCF_000485595.1 Priapulus caudatus
AGAAAGAAAGACAAAGAGAGAGAGAGAGAAGAAAAAAGGGACAGAGAGAGAGCGAGAGAGAGAGAGCGAGAGAGAGAAGAAAAAGAGAGAGAGAGAGCGAGAGAGAGGAGACACTGCAACAGCGGACGCACGCTCGCGCGCACGAATGCGCACTCATAGGCTAACGTTATCTGAACATCTAGAAGATTTCGAGGTGTTTCTGTAATGCCTAGCTGATTTCATGCGTATAGTGAGGGCACGCTGCAGCGGGTATTAGTTCGCACGCGTGCGCTTGTGTGCACGCCAGTGCATGCATATAATAGAACGCTGCTTCAACATAATTTGATATAAGTTTATTCAGTTCACGCGCGGCTATTGCATATAGAAATACGCCCCGAGACAATACACTGACACGCTCAACAAACAAACAACAATAACAAGAACAAGAACACACATAACAAGAACAAGAGTAGAAACTACGACAACAACCCTCTCCTCCTACTCCTCCTCCTCCCCTCCTCCTCCTCCTCCTCCTCCTCCTCCTCCTCATCCCCTTCTTCATTTCTGTCGCTTCTCTTTCTCTCTCACTCTCTCGCAGGCTCGCTATCACCTCATCTCTCTGTCTTTCTCGCTATCTCTCTTCTTCCCTTTCTTCCCCTCTTCTCTTTCGCTCTTTCGTTCTCACTCTTTCTCTCTACCCCTCTCTTTGTATCCATCGCTCAACCCCTTTCTCTTCCTCCCCCTCTCTCTCTCCTACAGAAGAACGCTCTTGCATCATCAGTCCACTATATATATATATATATATATATATATATATACANTCCTCTCTCTCTCTCTCTCTCTCTCTCTCTCTCTCTCTCTCTCTCTCTCTCTCTCTCTGTCGCGTTATCCCGTTCTGTCTCCTCCTCTCTCTCTCGCTTCCTACGTCTCCATTATTTTCATCACACGCACAGACATTCACATATCTCCGCGTATCTCCACATATCTCCACAGACATCCACATATCTCTACAGACATCCACATATCTCCGCTACACCGCCACGTTAGTTGTTGTTATACTGGGTATCTCATCAGGAGTGTGTAATACTTTTTTTTATTGTACACTACTGATCTCATCACATCATCATGTTAATCACCCTCCATCCTCCTCCGCCTCCTTCTCCTCCCCCTCCCTCCTCCCCTCCCCTCCTCCCTCCATCCT
>NW_014577457.1:0-376 GCF_000485595.1 Priapulus caudatus
CGAAATAGAGTAGAGAAACATTAAGACTTTGGTCGTAAATACATTTCGTGTTTACATTATTTTTTTATATTGAGTCGTTCCAAGTGCCTGTGGGTGCGTAGGGCGGGCGAGCGTTTGAACGGACGCATACGTGTGAGTGTTTGCTTTTCCTACGACCTCTAAATTCTGAATCTCAATAATTATGGAAACGTGATCTCCTAACGGTAGTCAGTAGTTAGAGCGGGAGAAACGCAATTCTATCTATCTACAAAAACAAAAACACAAGAAATAGAGCGTTCAATCACTCCGCTCACATCAGCTATTCATAACTTTGTAAGCGTAGCTAAGAATCTTCAAGCGTGCACTATATGGCCTATATACTACTAGCAGAAAGTAT
>NW_014577457.1:1457-3386 GCF_000485595.1 Priapulus caudatus
ATACATGCATACATGCATACATGCGTGCGTGCGGGTTTATGTTTCGCCTATACCAGGAATGTCTGGGATATTTTTTGTCAGGACATCTCGCATGGCGAACCGATGTAAGATTTTTTTCCCGTATAGACAGCCATGATACTGTAGTGGCCTTAGGGGTGGCCGACTACGGTACGACAGACGTTGTTTCGTTAACGCGTGTCCCAGTTGTTGGGATTCAGTGTTCGCTCCTGCCGTTGTATTAGGCAGGACGGTGATGTCACGTAGCAGATAACAGGTAGCACCAGCTGAACAGAACACAGTGAGATTCGGTTAACTGTACGGTTATAGCTTTATTGATTCCTACTACTACTAGTTCACAAATACTTCCCCTGCATTCGTATATACAGCGGATCCGATCACCACTGGATTAATATTGAATAAGTAACGCGTCGCCGGTTTCATCTTCCCCTCTCACGTTCGTCCTTTCCTCGAGGCTCGATACCTAAAATGCTTTCTCCCTCTTTCTATTCTTCTTCTCCGTCTCCTTCTCCTTATTCTTTCCTCCTTTCTCTACCTGTACCTGAAAAATAACGCTCTCCCTCTTTCTCTTCTCCTTCTGCTTCTTCTTCCCCTTCTTCTTCTTCCTACCTAGCCCGGAAAAATAACGCCCTCTTCCTCTTTCTCTTCGTCCTCGGCTGCTTCTTCTCCTCCTTCTTCTTCTTCTTCCTAAACCTAACCTGAAAAATAACGCCCCTGCTCCGCGATTCGGCGCGCCTTATATACCTAGCTGGCGCGCCGATTTCGTTCGCGGGTGCAATCCGTACCTGGTAGTACCATGATTGCCTCACCTGATGACGCAACCCGTGTCTGGCACGATGATTACATCATCTTATGCAACTCGTTTCTGAGTAAATATTCCTCTCTTCGACAACTTTCATTATTTATTCTATTCAAATCCCCTCATATATTATGCTGACTAATAATACCTAACCGCGCAGATTACTATATCCTATTTATCTCGTTATCGCTTTTCGCGTAAACACTCCTTGTTTTCCCCGACCATAGCAGTAGCAGTGTAAACAAGAATGATGATATAAAGCCAAACTTGTGTTGTACCCGGCATAAACTTTAATAACGCATACACAGTGTCGTCACATCGCACAAAGAGACAAAGAACGCGCACACGCACATACGCGCGTGTGCCTCCTTCCGCAACCAGAACCAGAATCTTCCCTCCCCTTACATCTCTCTCTATATATTCCCCAAAACTCCTACAAACCACATGCACCACGCACATGTACCCGTTCTCACAGACTACGTCCTACCCCCCATTTCACAATGACCCTCTAATCTGTCTAACCCAACCACGTCTACCATTCTCCCTAATACATCACTGTCTTTTAGGTTATGGTCCACATTTTACATACGAGTTTGTATACATTCTTTTATCTGACATATCCGTCAGCGAACCAACCCAGATTACAAGCACAGGCAGCGCATTTAGAGTGTGTATGTTTGGTAAACAAAGATAAATATTGCTACGTATAGCTACGTATAGATACACACATGATAAGACTTTCTGTAACGGTGTGATCGCCTTACCCAGTAGTCAATCGTCTTGGAAGGAACTCTACACAGTAAGTAAGATGCATCATCAATAACTAATTACATACAAAACTAAATATACTAGTGAATAGATTCGAGGATTAGTGTGATGTCGATATCGCGATCCCCGGCTGTCAGTTGAGATGGTTGATAGAACGTTGTCACATGGCATACTCGGCAATATCGACGTCAACGTTTATTCAGTTCCGTACACACACACACACACACACACACACACACACACACACACACACACACACACACACACAATCATGCTTACACGTAACACATTAACCATTTGTTTGGCAAGTACACAGTGAAATATACACACACACACACACACAC
>NW_014577457.1:4252-9749 GCF_000485595.1 Priapulus caudatus
GAGAGAGAGAGAGAGAGAGAGAGAGAGAGATAGCGGTTAGAGAATCTATCGAACGCACCTGCAAAAGGCGGGAGAAGAACATGAACGATCCAACTCTAAAGAAAGGTTTCGTATTCACGCCGTCGTCTCGCCTACATGCGGCTTGACTTTAAATAACACGACTAGCTCAATATGTGACATGAAAGCACTTTGTAAGATCGAAAAAATACATCGCAATGCATAGAATCCAGATCTAAGAGAACTGTCCGATGGAAAGCAGGGAAGAGCATGTCTACGCAGCTGTCTGCCGGATAGCGTTTATTAGAATTTCCCTGTCGAACACTTTCCGTAGATGGACGGACAAACACGAGTGGATCAACAAAGTAAGTTTACCAATACGACCAAGTTTACTTATACCCCGTACAGACGCCAATATTTTCGTGGTCGTGTCAGAAGTGTGTGAGAAGGTTGGGAGTAAAGGAGGACGATACGGCCGATCGAGGAAGGTGTAGAAGACTCATCAACAGGAAGGTCAGCCCCTAGCTGACGTCTCAGCGTGGACCATCCGCGAAAGACTACGACAAAGAATAAGAAGAAGAAGAAGAAGAAGAAGAAGAAGAAGAAGAAGAAGAAGAAGAATATTTTCGTGAGCGTGATTTATAGATTTCTGATGGGTAGCGGACCGAGTGAACAGCCACTGTAAAACTATTGCTAAAAAAGTCGAAATCTACAAAACACTTCTCTTGTGTCTTGCGCACAGGAATGTGTGCAGTTTGAAAACACTTCACTCGCGCTTACTGGATTGTTTTTAAAGGCACTCAAAACTTCGTGTGCTGAAAAACAAAATCTGTAAGTTCGTTAGAGCAACAGAAGGTTGTTACGCGAGTTATGGCTACGTCTCTTTCGCCGAATGGGGAAAACTTTAGTCTATGAAAACCCTCAAGCATATGTTCTGACTCTCGCTCCCACCACGCAGCGACGCATACTGGCGGACGACGGAATTGGTTTCAGTGATATGACACACATCATCACGTTATATCCAACGGCAAAACGCGTGCCCCCGTATATATATATATATATATATAATATAAATATATATAATTATACTATAACCCGCACGACGGGCGGGAAAACGCGAAATATTCGACGCCAGAAACTGCGCAATGCTCGCGATATATTTTCCGGTGGGATTTTCATGCCCTGAGAGTTGCCGCCGACGAAATCGTTGCATAAAACACATATCGTGTACACATGATATACATATGATCATCGGGAAATCGCCGCCGCCTGAGAGCGCGCGACTAAGTGACAGCGGCGGCCGGCGCGGCGGTGTGTATGTGAAGTCACGATAAGCCCGAGCAAGCACGCACGGGAATCGGCTAGGCTAGCGCAGTGATGAATTCTTGCCTGATGCCCTGATCGGCATCGTTCTAATTAGAAGTCTCTCTTACTAATTCTTTCAACGCACGCCACGTATCCAGCCCGGCTAGGCCTTTCCTCACTTTGTTTTTGTCGCTCCGCGGCCCAACCCGCCTCAAGGAGGATTTAATACTCTTGATTGGGATATTTCCGCGGCGAGTACAAATGTACGATTTTGCCGCGGTTTAATTATAGAGCCTGATAGCGCTACGGAAAGAGTGAGAGAGCAAGGGGAAGGGGAGGAGAGGAGGGAGAGAGAAGAAGGAGGCGAGGGAGAGAGGACAGAGACAGGGGGCGAGGGAGAGAGAGAGCGAAGAGGAGGTGAGGAGAAGGGAGGAGAAGGGGAGGTGAGGAGAGAGGGAGAGAGACAGGGGAGGCGAGGGAGAGAGGGAGAAAAGGGAAGGTAAGGGAGAGAGGGAGATAGAAGGGGAGGGGAAAGGGAGAGAGGGAGAACGAGAAGGGGAGGCGAGGAGAGAGGGAGAGAGAAGGGAAGGTAACGGGAGAGAGGGAAGAGAAGAGAAGGTGAGGGAGAGAAGGGAGAGAGAAGGGGAAGGCGAGGGAGAGAGAGAGAAGGGTGAGGTGAGGGAAGAGAGGGAAGAGAGAAGGGAGGTGAGGAGAGAAGAAGGGGCAGTGAGGGAAGAGAGGGAGAGAGAAGGGGGAGGCGAAGAGGGTAGAGGGAGAGAGAAGTGAAGGTGAGGGGAGAGAGGGAGAGAGAAGGGGAGGTGAAGGGAGAGAAGAGAGAGAAGGCGAGGTGGAAGGATAGAGGGAGAGAAGAAAGGGGAGGTAAGGGAGAGAGGGAGAGAGAAGGGGAGGTGAGAAGAGAGAGGGAGAGAGAAAAGCGGGAGATGAGGAGAAAGAGGAGAGAGAAGGGGGAGGAACGAGGAGGAGAGCGAAGAGAGAAGGAGAGGAGAGGAAGATGAGGGAGAGGAAGGGGAGAGGAGAGAAGAAGAGCGGAGAGAGAGAAGGGAGATGAGGAGAGACGGGAGAGAGAAGGAGAGGAGAGGAAAGAGAGGGCCGAGCAGAAGGAGAGGAGAGGAAGACGAGGAGAGAGAAAAGGGGAGTGCGAGGCGGGAGAGGAAAGAGAGGGGGAAGTGAAGGGAAGAGAGAACGGGAAGAGAGCAAGGGGACGGTGAGGGACGAGAAGAGGAGAGAGAAGGGAAAAATGGGAGACCGGGGGGAAGAAGAGGCGACGAAAAGCGAGGACAGACAGTAGGTTAGAGGTGGGGGGAGCGGGCGTGCGAAGAGGAACAGCAAAACAGAGAGAGAGAGAGATGAGAGAGAGGAGAGATGAGAGAAAGAGAGAGAACGAACAAGAAGAGAGATCAAAAATGAACATTATCGGAGAACAAGTCACGGCAAGTCCATTGAACCAACGTCACGACAACTTACGAGAACACTCACGAACTTACGGACATACGTCGCATCGAACACCTTACTCGAGATAACGCTCACGACACTACTACGGAGACACGTCCACACCGACTCATTACGGAAGATACGTCCAATCGACACTTAACAGAAGACACGCTCACGGACACTTACGGAGATACGTCACCGAACACTATACGAGAACACGTCACGAACATTTACGGAACATACGTCACGAACACTTACGGAAATAACGTCACCGAATTACTTACGGAAATACGTCACGACACTTACAGAGACACGTCACGACACTTACGGAGATACGTCACGACACTTACGGAGATACGTCACGACACTTATAGAGACACGTCACGACATTTACGGAGACACGTCCCGACAGCTACAGAGATCGATGCATTATACGAATCAGATGGATGATTTCATCTTGTGCATAATCGCGCTCATGCCAGCTGATATCTCCGTCTGTCATCGCCCGTTGCCAGCCAGCGAACGAACGAACGAACGAACTTAAATATCCATGTCAAGTATCCGGACATTAAAGATCTTTTATCGGTTCCTTCTGCAGCAATAAACACTGCAGGCATACATCGACGCAACGTGAGCTCACAACTAGAGAAGGAGAGTCAGTGATAAAATCCGCGGGTGTGGTTGCTATGAAAGCGGCGATCGTAGAGACAGCGACAGTTTTAGCTTCAGCGCATTGGATCTGTTTACTCTGATCACGGCTAATGGCGATCGTAGCGGGGCGTAACGGTTCTACTCAAACACGGACGCCGACGCCGCGTGTGACGGTGTCGAGGTTGTAGCGGGCGATGACCGAGACTCCAACACGCACGCACGCACGCACGCACGCACACACACACGTACACACGCACGCGCACGCGCACACACACACACACACACGCACGCACGCACGCCCGCACGCCCGCACGCGCACACGCGCACGCACGCTCTCTCTCTCTCTCTCTCTCTCTCTCTCTCTCACTATCTCTACCTTGCCCCTCACGCGGTGCAGCCTAGCGCTGTAGAACTATACAGGAGCGTACGGCACGTGTGCAGATGTCACTGTCTGTTCTATCTATATGTACGGGTGGAGCTGTAAATGTCTAATTCGGACGTGTTTATTGCGCCACGGGCGTTCCCAACATTTCCTGCTTCATCATACGTGATTCCACCAAGGGTATGCCCTCCGCCCACACTCCGTAACGTTTAGAGCACGTTGAATGGTAAAATCGAATCGTGTGTTGAGCAAAACATCAGCGGGTTGCGTATGGATCATAGGGTCTATGTTCCCCAGGGTACTGCCGGAACGTACCCTGGGAACGTACCCTGGTAACTATTTGATATGGTTAGGGTTAGGGTTAGGGTTACTGGTTAGGGTTAGGGTTAGGGTTAGGGAGTAGGCGTAGGCGACTCCCTGTACTGGTTAGTGGAGTAGGCGAGGTACGGTCCGGCATATTAGATAGTACCAGGGTACGTTCCGGTATACCGGACCGTACCCAGGCCAGGGTACGTTCCGGCAGTACCCTAGGAGACATAGACCCTCTCAGCTTAAGTATGGCTGACTGGCTACGTGCCATCCATCTATCAAGGCCTACTCTTCTTACAGGCATGTCACTGCAAATCCGTAGTTCTGAAATGACCTTGCTGCTATATTACCTAGCGACCTCTCACAAGCCCAGCTGCAAAACTCATGCGCGTCTTTTTCGACTGAGAACAACCGGGGAAAGACGTGATATGGATCTGTCTGGTTTACTAAACGAACTCCACCACCACATGCTGAGCGCTAAAATTCAAACCCCGATAATCTGTAAAATAACACATCAACCACGCATGCGCACACTCGTGTCAACGAATCTCTGAAAAGTGAAGCGTACCAATTTGTAGTCCGTAGAAATTATAGTGGACGGGTGCCGTTCGGCTCCCATAATCAAATTCAATGTCGGGCAATTCAGAGTAAAGTGCGGTATTTTCGGCAGCAAATCGAAGCGAAGTGCTAGAAGCCCTGTTTTTGCCTAGGCTCTTTTCTGCGTAAAAATAACCACGAGCGCGTTTAACTACTATGGCAGTCTGCTATGCAGCGCAACATGGCAACCTGCGAGTGCGAAGGAAGGAACCGTAACTGGCGCATATAGTTTGCTAATGCGAGCGTACTGTTTGTAAACACGGACGCATTTACCCATCCTCTAACAGCGGTGTGCGAATGTCTTACTACGATGTAGGATCGGAAACTACTAATGTTATATCATTATATCAAGAACTAATAATACATTAATTAAATAATTTATTTATTATTATTATAACATTAATTATTGATAATGTATTATTAGATCTTGATTATATGTATAGATAGTGAATCACATTTAGCGGAGCACGAATGCGTTTCTCTTGATCCATTATTTGTGGCTGGTAATATTAACACGCGTGACTCACTTGTGTGCTATCGCGTGCATTAATATTACATGTATTATACATGTATATACTATTAGGATGTATATACTATTAGGATGTATATACTATTAGGATGTATATACTATTAGGTAAGACTATGTTATCGACTCTTTCCTCCCGGCAACAAAATCTGTGTCTAGTTGTCAATAATAGTAGTCACCAGGAATAGCTATTTCTCCTCGTTGCTTTTATACTCTCACTTAGCACAGGCACTCTCTCTCTCTCTATCTGTCTCTCTCTCTCTCTGTCTCTCTCTCTA
>NW_014577457.1:9774-13084 GCF_000485595.1 Priapulus caudatus
GGGCGGGTTAGAGACGTTTGAGTCAGAATTAGAGAGCCAAGACATCATTCGGGGCAATTTCTAAGAAATGATGCTGAGCGACCAGCAAATATTATACGGCCGAAATAATGTGCAGCGGAATATACTTGAGTAAAGCTTTGTCCGCCATGCAACAGCCATTGTTGTCTGTGTTCATCATATATAGCCTGTAAGGTTTTATTATTTGGGTAAACCTAACGGTAGCAGACTACCATGAGCTCGTCACAAACTAACGTGTACCAAGAATTGCGGGTAAACATAAAACCACAACACTTCAGAATAATAAATCTGATATTCCTACGTACATAAGATCTAAGGGCGTTAAATTGAAAGAAAAACTCGATATTTGCTACCCAGAAAATAACGTGGCAGGTTTGAAATTTGCAATTTTCACTCGGCATGGTAAAGGATAGTTGGAAGGCGCGGCAAGGTAAGGTATTACGGCAACTGGCCGGAGTGCGTCGTGGCTTATCCTGCCCGCCGCACATAATTAACGTTAACAAAGACAACATCGAAATTGTCGTATGAATAATTTTATTCGCGTATAAACCACCGCTCTCTCTTCTCTCTCTCTCTCTCTCTCTCTCTCTCTCTCTCTCTCTCTCTCTCTCTCTATCTGTCTCTCTCTCTATCTGTCTCTCTCTCTTTCTCTCTCTCACGCTCTCTCTCCCCATCTCCCTATGGATTAAAGAATACGTCACACACATTTTCCGTTTGTGATTATACCACGAGGTAACGTCCTTCATACTAAACCATTCATTAAATCATAGCCGCCCACCGCTATGCCTAGAAGATATTATATAAATATATATACTCCATGATCTGTAATCGAACTGATTGATTGATCAGCAACTAATAATCCACTGTATCATCATTAGTCCGCGCGCAATCTACTCGCTCGTGAATGCCGACGCTATAAATTTATTGCGTCGCCGTCGTCGGCGCGTAGTAATTATTTCTCCGGCGTCCGGTCGTGATGACGTCACGCGCGATCTAGCCTCGCTTTCACGCGTAACTCGCGCGCGCGTCCTTGACGACGCTGTTATTACGATTTATGTTATAATTATGCTTATGATGACGCAGCTCGGAGCTCGGTGATTGCAGCATCTAGTGATATTGTGTCTTTGCTTCACTACGCTTGTCATTACATGATGACGAATGCTCGCAGGTGAGTGCGCCACCTAGCGTCGTGCCGCGTCAACACTCCCTGCTATTTAGTGGCGTGTGTATATTATGTAATGTCTATGTAAGTATGGTGCCTACTCTATTTCCGCTCCCTTTTCTCGCCGATAGAGAGATAACCCATTGACACACTTCTTTGTAATGGAGAGTCTGGCGGTAACAAGACCTCCTGGAGTGATAGTCGTCATTATCAGATTTTCATGCTGCGCGCGCCACTGCGCCCCCTAGCGTTGGCAATGCGAGATCGTTTGAGCGAGATTCAGCCGTCTCTACCGCGACTGCCTTGAGACTTCTACCCACGCGACGATTCACAACTTCCCCCGGCGCTTCTCTACTTTCAATCGGACTTCTGACTCAATCGATATCGATGAGGGGCCTGAAATCTAATAGGTTTGCTCGCCGTGTTTCGAGTGGAATCATCGCACAGCCAGATTTACTCTGCTGCTACGACGTCATTCCTGACGTCACCCCTTCCGGGCACCGCACTAGGAAACCGATATCGATTTCGAAAAACAAATGATACTAAAAATACATAAATACAATTTTTTTTAAATAGGAACAATGACAGTTTTCTTCGTTAGCGTGCGCAGTGTTGTATATATATATAACGTTTATTATTTTATCTTCACCCCATCGACCTTGCTGTTGGCGAGGTATAATGTGCACTACCGATTCTGCTAACTCATCTACATGTGACGAATTGCGGATATACTCACTCGCTGAATTCCGGGTGGCTCGCGAATCTCCAGGCCCTTCGGGTAGCATCTGCTGTGGGAGGTGTACCCATCACGCGTTGCCATGCAAGCACCACGTAGCGACTCAATGCAATATTTGCTGCGTCCGATAATGAATTCCGGCGATCGAGATAAGCGAAAACGAGCTGATGGTGGTGATGCATGCCAACGACATATTATATCGGTCATGAAACCAGATTCATTCTCCTTAATGAATCCGACACTGAGACGTAAATTTATTTCTCTTCGCCTGTCACAGTTTTCACTTTTATAATTACGTGCATGTTTACTTACATGTCTACCGCACACATACGCGCTGTGCAGAAACGCGCCCAAATCTACGACCCTAGCTATAGCATAATATCATAATATATATACAGGAGCTAGTGAATAATAATAGAGATCTATTATTATTCACTCCTGATATCATGAGTATACCTACGCCTACGCCTACGCCTACGCCTACGCCTACGCCTACGCCTACGCCTACGCCTACGCCTACGCCTACGCCTACGCCTATACGCCTACACCTACACCTACACCTACACCTACACCTACACCTACACCTACACCTACACCTACACCTACACCTACACCTACACCTACACCTACACCTACACCTACACCTACACCTACACCTACACCTACACCTACACCTACACCTACACCCACTACACCTACACCTACACCTACACCTACACCTACGCCTACACCTACACCTACACCGACACCTACACCTACACCTACACCTACATCTACACCTACGCCCCCATTCATAACTACACCTATATATACATCTATGTCTACATGTACATCCACGTCTACCTTGTAGTCCCGACTTCAAAATAGCACGTGGTTACACTTGACGTGGACTCAAGGCTAAACCCCGCTGGAATTTAGCGATAGTATTGCGGTAAGTGTGGCTGCAGCTGCTACAGACCCTGGCTGCTGTTTCCTCACTCGCAGGAGGGGTTTAACATCAACATGATGCTATCAAACTCAGTTTATAGCCGTAGATAAAGAGGAAGAGAGAGAGAGAGCGAGCGAAGGAGAAAGATGGGGAGAGGTAGAGAGACAGAGGCGGAAAGCGAAGCAAGAGAACGAGTGAGAGATGGAGAGAAAGCGAGGGAGAGAGAAAGGGAGAAAGTGAGCGAAATTAAGTGAAAGACTGAGAGAGAGAGAGAGACAGAGAGAGCGAAAGAGCGAGACAGAGAGAGAGCGAGGGAGAGAGAATGAGAGAGAAAGAGAGAGAGATAGAGCGATAGAGAGAGAGAGAGAGAGACAGAGAGAGCGAGGGAGATGAAGATAGAGAGAGAGAGAGAGAGAGAGAGAGAGAGAGAGAGAGAGCGAGGGAGAGAGAGATAGACAGGGAGAGA
>NW_014577457.1:13094-14051 GCF_000485595.1 Priapulus caudatus
GAGGATGAGAGAGGGCGAGCGAGGCAGAGAGGATGAGAGAGGGCGAGCAAGGCAGAGAGGATGAGAGAGGGCGAGCCAGGCAGAGAGGATGAGAGAGGGCGAGCGAGGCAGAGAGGATGGTGAACACATAGCGGCAAGGAAGACATACAGCTTGTGCGCGAATACAAACTATACCCCGTATCCACGGGTAGCTTTGACCCATCCATGCACCTCACATAAGAAGTGTTATTGAATCCGCACACTTTGCATACATGACAGAGTAAAATTATTTTGATTTGTGTTAGAAAAACAAGAATGAAGTCAATTTCTATCGCGGCAGTATCAGATAATTGTTGTGATACAGCTTTTTGCCGTATATACAAATGGTTCTCCCCAGATTTCAATATTACATGGACCATAATTGTGTGATCTCTTAACATAATTACCATCGCGAGGTTTTCCAGAACGGGCTTACACTATAGCCAAAAAGCGAGGTATTCCTCTAAAACTAACTAGCAGAGCGTTTTTGCATGTATATACTTGGCTGCACCCACTCCGTGAGAATAACAAACGTATAGTTGCCTTGTCAGGAATATGGATTCGACTACTTCAGTCGCACAACTAACACAATCGGTACAAGTGGAAAATATTTTAACGTGAAATTTGCCTCTGAATTACGTGTCAACTGAGAACCATTGTAGATGCCGAAACACGGTCAAAAAGAACCATCGTCTAGTGTTCACCACAGCTGTGCGTATTTCCCAAAGTCCTTTCCGCTTAAAACTAAAGATGTGGACTACTGTATTGTGTTTTTGTATGATAATTAATACTAATCCTAGACTAGAAAGTTAGAACTTCGCTAAGCTTTCACTTTCGGAATTAGCAACACGTCTACGCTAACACTAACCTTCTAATTTGTGATTTCGCATAGTTCTTTCGAACCCCGTTAGACGAAATTACACTTTCTAAGCAATATCT
>NW_014577457.1:15370-21844 GCF_000485595.1 Priapulus caudatus
GTGCGGCGGAATGTGTGTGGGTGCGTGCGCTGCGTGCGTGCAGTGCGTGCGTTGCGTGTGTGTGTATGTTGTGTGTGGTGAGGCCGCGCTAGATGCGCGGGGTGTGTGTGTGGCATGCTCGCTGTGTGCGTGCGTGTGGTCGTCCGGTGTGTGTTCGTCGCGCGCGCGTTGTGGTGTACATGTCTGTGCTGTGCGTGGCCTGTGGGTGTGTGACATCGTGTAAGTATCATGAGTTATGTATACACGTCTGGTCGCTATAAGAAAATGGCTCATTAACCCGACGGATATTTGGGCTGGCATTATAGGTGTTTGGGGGTTGTGGTACTTGAGTCCGAAGGTTCAATAGCAAACAATTTCAACGGCGCCCGACTGAAAATACCGCTCAGTGTTTTAATGCGCATGTTACTAATTAATGGTGTTTTTGGCCACTTGGATAATTTATAGATCGAGTTAGTACCGAGTAGAACTTTGCTAAACTTTTACTTTCGCTCTAAGCAGCACGTCTACTCTAGTAACACTAGCCGTGCAATGTAATTTGTGATTTCTCGTGCGTTTTTCGAGCCCCGTTAGACGAAATTATACAGTTTCTAAGCAATATTTTTTGTTTGTTTGAGCAGGCGCGATAGCCATCAACGCAAAGCGTTATTTACAAACTGTCTGTGAGCATTTTCATTAAAAGCTAGCGTAGACGTTCGATTGACGTTTTAGAGTATCAATATCTAATAACGTTTTTACATAAGCGATCTCTCCCTGAAAGGATACATATGCGCTATGGAATTAGCATATAGAATATAAAAATTGGATTATTCCCCAAGTCTATCACTGTGCTAGCTCTAGAACTGGCCTGTGGCAGAGCGAAGGGCTATAGTTCTAGAGCTATCACTGGCGCCTATCTCTATGCCTATCTCTATGCATGCTTATCAAGATGTTTGATGACTTGTAGTTGTTATCAAGTCAAGAAGTAGATCATGTGATTTTTAGTACGATATAGCATGATAGGATTAATAGGGGCAGTGTGTGAATATAGTTCTATGTATCATTCACTCCTGGAATTTATTATGGTCAGTACCGCGCACTCACTTACTGGCACGGTACGCACGCTGCGAACGTGAGCGCAGCGCAAGCATACGCACGCACGCACGCACGCACGACACGCTTGCACGCACTACGCGCAAGCAACGTACGCACGCACGCACGCACGCAACGCACGCACGCTGCGGCACGTCACGCACGCACACATGCACGCACTCACGCAAGCACGTACTTACGCACGCACGCACGCAGCACGCACGCACGCAAGCACGCACGCCACGCAGCACGCACGCATGCACGCACTCACGCAAGCCGCATCGAAGCCGAAGGCACGCCGCACGAACGCACGCACGCACGCAATGCACGCACTCGACGCGCTTGCAGTCTAGTATAGCAAGCCAGCCGGCGGGGGCCCCCGTTGTCAAGAAACATCTTTGCAGAGTCAGTTGTTATGTTAAGACTAAATTTGTTTCTGACAACGGGCCCCAGTTTGTTTGAGGCAATAATCATTCTTCATCCATGCCATCCATGAGTTTATCCATTGCCTGTTAAGTACTAAATTTATGAATAACCGAAAAATTCACAAACACAAAAAAAGTTATGAGCTGAACGTCATAACGGCTTAATTAAACATTGCTCGACAGTTTTACGACGTTCCGAAATTGCTTCTAGTGACTAAGAGGAAATTAATATAAAAATAATATGGGCGATTCAGAAAGGATAACCCTTTCATGACCATGAACGCGTATTTGAAAAATTCGACTGCGTTGAGGAGTAATTGTGGTCGTGTAAAGGGTTAGAGCATAAACTGCAATTTCGGACAAGTTTATACACGTCCGCAGCTTAAGTGAGTTTAACATGAAGTTTTAATCATTAAATGACGCATTGTTAATGAGTTCTATATGTGCAATATACGTCCGTTTAGACACGCAGTGGATGCACGAACATTACAATGCTAATAGATTTTAAGCACGGTATTTTATTGAAGCAAACAAAATAGTGCAGTGATATATCTAGTGATATATCAGTTAAATCTAGTGCTGTCGGACGCATATCTAGTGCTGTGAACACGCACACCTACAGAGCTATAGCTACACTTACAGCGATAACTACACCTACCTGCCATCGGCATTTCACGTCATACGGTGCAACGAGATGCTCTGTGAAGTCTCTCTCTCTCTAGCGAGTCTCCAACGATGACACCACTGTCCCTGCGACACCGCCCACGTACACCTGTCCCACACCGCTCACCAATCACAGACACACACACATACACACTGTCTCTCAAGATGCGCTTCCTCAGATGATAACCGTCACAGGAAATCATATGCCGTCACATATCGTCCATTAGCACCGCACGCAGCCGTGTGTGTGTGGCTTTACATATCCTCGCAGCTGCAGCCAGCGGGGGCTATGTTGTTCGCGAGAGCAGAGAGCGGAAGTATGTGCTGCCCATGCATGCAGCGTTGCCGTGGAAGTAATGTGTGCGCGGGAACAGCGGAGGCGCGAGCGGCGCGCGCTCACACACACGTATACTCGCACACACACGTACTTACGCCTGAGAGTGAGGGCGAACGGCGTGAAGTGGTACTGATCTCAGTGCGCGCCTGAGCGTACGTGTGTGCGAGCGTGCGTGTGTGTGTGTGTGTGTGCGTGTGTACGTGTGTGCGAGCGTACGTGTGTGCGAGCGTGCGTGTGTGTGTGTGTGTGTGTGTATGTGTGTGTGTGTGAGCGTACGTGTGTGAACGTACGTGTGTGTGCGAGCGTACGTGTGTGCGAGCGTACGTGTGTGCGAGCGTACGTGTGTGTGAGCGTACGTGTGTGTGCGAGCGTACGTGAGTGCGAGCGTGCGTGTGTGTGTGCGAGCGTACGTGTGTGCGAGCGTGCGTGTGTGCGAGCGTGCGTGTGTGCGAGCGTGCGTGTGTGCGAGCGTACGTGTGTGTGTGTGAGCGTGCGTGTGTGTGTGCGAGCGTACGTGTGTGCGAGCGTACGTGTGTGCGTGCGTGCGTGCGTGCGTGCGCGTGTGTGTGTGTGTGTGAGCATGTGTGCGTGCGCACTTGTACGTGGATATTTACTCGTGCGTGCGTGCGCGCGGGCGTGGGTGAGAAACGTAAAGAGAGCGACAGTGCGTACATACGCGGCGTATAGCTCTAGCATTCTCTAATACGCTAATCCTGACGCACGCAATTAAAGCACATTGTGAACGAACGTGCGTTACGACGCCAGTCAAGATAAACTTGCCGTGCACCAGTTCCAACCGATAAGATGCTTTCTGCTCTCACCGGGCATACAAAAAACACTTAAACAAAAATAACTTTTAGCACTGAAATAGATCAGTAGAAGGAAAGTTCATCTGAGGATAGCCTAGCTATCTATGTCTCCACGTTTGAGTATTTATTGTATTTACATTGTTAATAAGTCAAAACATAAATACTTGAAAAAAAGACTTACTAGACAACCTAATACACTCATTAGCACTTATACAAGATTCATATCTCTTAACAACAACTTCAGCATACTAGGAAGATGGGTGCATTTTTTATAACAAAATAATTTATTAATTATCTCCCCAAACTAGTATACAATCATTATAAGCAAATAAAGGCATTACAGCATAAAATGTAATGTGTGGTAAATTTGACTTAAAATAAAATGTTTAGTGCATTTCATTTACACATCCAGTAGATGATGAATCTCATCACTAATACTTTAATTCCATCTATATAATCAAGAAACAAAACAAACTAACTGACATCAAGGGTAGGAGCTATTACAACCACAAAGCTATTACTATAACAATGCACATCTATGAATTTGAAGCAACTAACACACTCATTCACTCATTCACTCATTCACTCATTCATTTACTTTACGTTTTACGTTAGTGCAAAAAAACTCGACTGACATCCACATCATCTATTTCACTGATTACAGTCAATATTTTACAGTGATATCGATCAATTTTTAACACTATTGATTTCCCCATCCATATTACAGATTCCAAGCCAGATATGTGATCTACTATGAATATATACCAAATGTCTTAGATCAATACATATTACTTTTCAACCTATACGTTAACTTTATTTTCAGACTTTTTCTCAAGTCGTATTATGTCTAATGACTATACACAAAATACACACACCAGAATATATTAGATATCAACCTTATACAGCTTAGTAAATAATGCTCTATATTATCAAAACAAGTGGTGCCATCTTTTGCCACAGACTGTAAAGCCCGTCGAGTAATTTTACTCAAGTAAAATGATGCATGCGTCAAAATACCAACGAAAATCCGCCGCGCGCGTGAGTATTTTGACGCATGCATCATTTTACTTGAATAAAATTACTCACGTGTGCGCCGGGCTTTACAGTCTGTGGCAAAAGATGGCACCACTTGTTTTGATAATATAGAACATTATTTACTATGCCGTATAAGGTTGATATATAATATATTCTGGTGTGTGTATTTTGTGTGTCTGACACACTGGGCAGAGTATAAAACATGTCACATCACAAACTGTTCTTACTCAACCTTTAGTAAACATACTGTGTGACAAGTATTAATCATTGTGAATGGAATAGCAGCTCAAAGCGTGATGCTCGCCAGTGTTCCCCTGACGCACAAAACCAGTGCTTTTCCATGGATTCACAGCTTCACAAACTTCTGCTCCACTTCATAGATGCCGACAGATTCTTTCGTCTTTTCGTCGTAGTCGGCCCACTCCTACGAATAACACATGAACAGCATGAAAGCAATCAGCCTTGTGCCAATGTTCAAAAAATAAGCTGTACAATATAGCAACAATCATTTTTTTGGGTTTTTTTTTTTTGACAAAAGAAAATTTTAATTATATACTTAGTCGAGTTCAAATTTATACACATACAATGTTAACCATTCACTTAATTATCGGTTACCCCAGCAAGCTAGAGAAAACCAAACAAATGTTCAAAATTATAATGCTTACTACTACAAACATAATTGTTGTAATTAACAGCATATACTGTGTGGTGCATAAGGTACGCACCTTCTCTGTCAGACTGATGTCGTTGAATACAGTATTAGAATCTGCTCCCTGGGCAATAAAGCCAGTCTACGAAAAACAAACACCTATATAGATAAGATATACATCGATACGTTTAGATCTATATAGATAACAGCCTTAGATATGTTTAGGAAATTATCATCAACTATGACATCAGTTCACCGTCTATGTGTGGAATCTCAGGAATGTGTGTAGCTGTGAGATTGCCACTATGACGTCATGTTTGTGACAGTGAAAAATATTAATAAACGTGTTGAAGAACACTGGACCATGTATGTTACATGGGATATACTTAGTTTATTGTACAAAATAATTGCCTGGACATGCGCACAGACACAAATCCTTACACATGGTTTCCCATGCATACACACAGCAATCACAAATAAACGCACACATGCACACAGACATGCACGCACACACCCAGCCACGCAAATACGAACGCACGCACGCACGCACGCACGCACGCACGCAACATATAGTAGACACGTATACATTCATAATAGAAAACAATATATATTAGCTCATACCCGAGGAGAGAAATCCGTTGGTTCCACACCCCTGCAGTCAAACACCACCATTGTCTTAAACCTGTTGTTGTCATCAATAGTATACGGCTGGATCAAATCCTTTAATATGTCTGTAAATGTGCAAAATAACACCATCAGTTAGTAGAGCAAACTAATGATATTTGAACCACCTGAATTCTAAATAAACATCCGACATTATTGAGACGATAAGCAATGATAAGCCAAAGTGCTAATTCAAGATCAATCGTTACTAGAGTTTCAGGAGCAAATAAAAACAACATTGCTTTTATTCACTCTTGATAGTTTGTATGCCAGATCATATTTCTACTGATATACATATATATATATATATATATATACAATATATCATTATATTTACATTACATTTATATCTGATTATATTCCGTTTACGAACATATTCTTTATACATAGCCACTATAGAAAGATATAGGCTATGAGCTGCGGTTCACACGAGCGATTTCAGTACCGGTATGCTGAGCGGTTCACTACCGGAAAAAATATTGCAAGACTTATACGCAGCTTAGCAAGTACCCGTACTGAAATACGTAGGCTTATTCGCGTGGAAACGTGATCGCCGCGCTGAAAACAGACGGGCACCACGCTGGCCGGGCGTATTGTTCTGTCGTGTGAACTGCGCAATTCGAGATCCTCTAAGCCGCGAGAACTGTATGTGCGCTCCTAGACTGGTAGCCGCGTTCGCGCGCACCTGTTCACTGCGACGGCACTGTGCCGAACAACTGTCAACCAGTGTACCCAGTCTTATATTATAACCCTAGCCAGCTAAAGGCCTGCGATTAACTCGTGTGAAACTGCTGCGGGCTTGTGTTACGGCACGGCTATTTCAGC
>NW_014577457.1:21869-26570 GCF_000485595.1 Priapulus caudatus
TAATAAACATGGGTCATGTTGATATTACGTCGTTGTGAGTACATTGGGGGGTAAATATCAATAACAAATTTGTCAGTATTTATCTTGTATTAATGCCTTGAAGAAAGTTCGCTCAGAATATTTTTGACCGCGCACCATCAGCAAATAAAGAACTCTGGCAAAGGACGAAGCCTATTCCAATCGAAAATCGCAAATGGAGAAAAAGGAATGGGGGCTGGTTGGCCCACACACTGCGGAGGAAGCGACTGACATAACACGGCACGGCGATTGAGCTGGAACCGCAAGGAAGATGTCTGCGTAGGAGCAAAAGTAACCTGGAGGCGAACTCAAGACAGAATGGCTAATTCTGGAGGCAAGATGAGCAGAAGGCGACACAAACGGACGCGACGATGGGGGGAGTTTCCAAATGACCTATGTCGCCCAGGATCTGAAGGAGGTGAAGAGAAGAGAAAGACAGAGAGACAGAGAACAGGAACAGGAACAGGAGAGACAGAGAGACAGTGCGTGAGTGTGTGAGTGTGTGTGTGTGTGTGTGTGCGTGCGTGCGTGAGTGGGTGAGTGTGTGTGTGTATATGTATGTATGTATGTGTGTGCGTGAGTGGGTCAGTGTGTGTGTGTGTGTGTGTGTGTGTGTGTGTGTGTGGTGTGTGTGTGGTGTGTGTGTATGTATGTATTGCGTGTGTGCGGTGAGTGGGTGAGTGTGTGTGTATATGTATGTATGTGCGTGCGTGCGTGAGTGGGTGAGTGTGGGTGTGTGTGGTATATGTATGTTATCTGGTGGGTGAGATTGGTGTGTGTGTGTGTGTGTGTGTGTGTGTGTGTATGTATGTATGTATGTATGTAGTGCGTGCGTGCCGTGAGTGGCGTGAGTGGGATGTGATCATGTATGTATGTGCGTGCGTGCCGTGCGTGAGTGGTGGAGTGTGTGTGTGTGTGTGTGTGTGTGTGTGTGTGTGTATATGTATGTATGTGCGTGCGTGCGTGAGTGGGTGTGTGTGCTTGTATATGTATGTATGTGCGTGCGTGCGTGAGTGGGTGAGTGTGTGTGTATATATGTATGTATGTGCGTGCGTGCGCACGTGTGTGTGTGTAGTTTTCTGTTATTTCGCTCATCGACCACGAATACGCAATGCAAGTCAATACCAAATATACGAGACGTAACATGGCAGCAGGGAGCGCGCGTGGCACGTGGCCAAAATAAAACATTGGGGTCGTGTCACAGTAGAGCTGACGCCTGGAGCAGTCGCAGTACTTCTCTGCTAGAACCAGCAGTGTGAGCATATAGACAATGTGTATAGACGATGTCTATATTATCACACTCCTGATAGCACAGCAGAGGCCGCACGTAGACGGCAACCTTATATATACTGTTTACGGAAAACAATGACGATTACACCGATTCATACATTGGGGTTAACATTGGGGTTAACATGCGTGCTACAAACATGTAGGTACCAGTCTATATTATACCTAGCCAGCTAAGCCTCGATTCTCGTGTGAACGCTGCGGGTTGTGTTAGCACGGTATTTCAGCCGAATTCAGCACCAGATAAGTACGGAACCAGCGAGGCCGTGAATCTCGTGTCAACGCAGCTTATGTTTATAATCTCACTCACAAGACCTTAAACATATTCTGCCCTGAATGTGGAAACATAATTCACAGGATCATACCAATGGAGTTTTCCCTCATGCAAAACCTGCATTTCGTGACAAGACTAGCATGACCACGTCCACCCTTCAATGCTGTGCTTTCCTGTAAAGATATGATGATTCATGCACATATCAAAATTATCATCATATGAATAACGACGACTGATCTTGCTTTTATTTCTTCTCTTCTCGTTTTTTATCGAGAATTACTTCTATATTACCATTACCAGGTATAACAGCAAGCCTATTCGCTAGAACATGCAATTTATTCATACATAAATGACTTAGAAATTGACTACATCACGAATTTTCTATGGTAAAATTTGTACATTTTTTTGGCCATTTTTTACATTAAAAGTAAGAACTAACGGGACTAAACGTATCGTCAAATTCTTACCTGAAAAAATTGTTTCTCAACTAGTTAAAAATCCGAAAAAACCTGGACGATTTGATATTAGTGTTCCTGACATTAATTGCTTGCTATGGGCTATGTATGAGTCACGAGTGTATGTTCACATCGAACAATAGTAAAATAAGAAGTATAATGCAGCAATTTTACCATAAAAAGTGAACAGAATTACTTATATTTCGTGAAAAAGTGAAAATATTTTATTTATTTTTACTATTTACGGTGACATAATCACTTTAAGTGGCGATGTGAATTAATTAAATGTTTTTAAACATTACACAACTCACCAATAATGTGAGATATTGCCATTTATCTCCAACCTCACCACAGTTGAGACATTTTAGCTAAAACATACAAATGAACAACTGTAATGTATACAGCGATTATAACAAAATAAAGAGTAATACCAATAACTCAGTCAATGTAAGTTAGACTACAGGTACTGTTGCTTATAAAAACCAATTTTCCATAATTGGCACACAAATGCAACTTACTTCATTGAATTCAGTTACTTTGACATTGGTTGAAATTTCTGTTTTTGTGAAATGATAATGCAGAATTGCGTTTCCCTACATCCTAGTATCACATTTTATTAAGCGCTCATAAATGGTCTGAACAACTTGTCTCAATGCTCCCTCTGATGTTCCAGGGTTTCTAAAATGATTGTACCTAAGTAATGAGTGTACCTTACTAAGCCACGTCCTCGCAATCAGTGATTGACTCACCTTCAGGTACCAACGAAAGTCATCTCCATCTGGGCCCAGGTTTGTAACATTCTCCAGGCTGGCTCTGAACTGTAATCCAATTTTCTGTAAAAAAAATTCACACAAATCTTCATGTGTATAGTTAGCTGACTAACAGTGGTGTAATATCGTGCTATTACTACAAAGTGACGTTAACCACAATTTTCTATCTCCCTTATCAATCAGTCGGAGTCCGTTCATGAACATAACGGGCCTGCCCACATTAAGTTAGAGTTGAGAGTGAGATTATGCAAGGGAGCGGAGTGACCGAGTGGGGGTAGGAGAGAGTGTGGAATGGAGGAGGGAGCTTTTGCATTTTTCAGCTTGAAATTGTGCATTCTGGTGCAATAGTTCTGCTTTTAGATGTACTATGTACATATGTATATATATGGATGGCTCAAAACGTTTGTTTGTTTCTGTATGCGTGAAAATTAGCAAACCCGGCGGAGTGAGAGCATGAGATTATAGCCTCAATTGCGTGAGTCTCACGCCAAATGCGCGAGAGTTGGCAGCCCTGACATAATGTATAGATAGATCTAAATGTGTGTTTGTCTTTGTGTGTGTACGTGTGCGTCCACGTGCGTCTGTGTGTGCGTCTGTATGTCTGTGTGTGCGTAGGTGCGTCTGTGTGTGCGTCTGTATGTGCGTCTGTGTGTGCGCCTGTGTGTGCATAGGTGCGTCTGTGTGTGCGCCTGTGTGTGCATAGGTGCGTCTGTGTGTGCATAGGTGCGTCTGTGTGTGCGTCTGTGTGTGCGTCTGTATGTGCGTCTGTGTGTGCGTAGTAGTGCACGGAGTGTAACATAATCGTCCAGAGCCTAGAGACTAGACATGTTACCAATAGGCAATACCAATGCCATCTAGTAGGGCTGAGAAGGTCCATGTCCCCCTGGGTACTACCGGAACGTACACTGGCTAACCCTAACCCTAGCCACAAGTTCCCATCTCGCTTAACACTACGTGGACGGTGGCGTCGTGTAACAGTCGGAGAGCCTGGTCGGTTTAACCCTAACCCTAACCCTAACCATATCAAATAGTTACCAGGGTACGTTCCGGCAGTACCCTGGTGGACATAGACCCTATGAGCTCTAGTAGGCCTAGTGGATCAGCGGTGTCTTGGCTAGCTCCAAGAAACGGTCTTTGCTACTGCTAGGGTTAGGATAGTCCGAGCCGACGCAGACCCCAGTAATGGTCCCAGTAATGGATAAACCCGCACCCTCAGATTAGCAAAGCGGAGTTTACGTCTGCATTTGCGGACTAGGGTTAGGAGACCTGTGTATATTGACATTACTCGTTAGTCACACAACCTGGTCGGATTAGTCTTCGCATGCCTTGTCATGCTAACTTCACTGTTAAAGTTGTGTTAGTGCTACGTTTGTGTTGTGTCCGTGTTCCCGGGTCGAGGGGGAACAAGCTAAGAATATGCTGAACGTTAATATATCAATTTTATTGTAAAATCGCAATTTGTAAAATACTTACGACCATGGTAATCGTTCAGCGCCACCTACAGCAAAAAACTGGAGATTTTGTCTACCGATAGGTGGCGCTTGTGGCTTTGCAGTTTTCGTGCACAAACTAATAATGAATGTATTCAAGAATGTAAAGAGATAGAAGGAAGCGTTAGAGAAGGAGAGAGAGATAAGGAGAAAGAAATAGATGAAGATAAAAATATAGAACTAGTGCGAAAGCAGCTAAAACAGAGAGGGGGAAAGGCACGCGCGAGGGAAAGAACAAAAGAGAGCGAGAGAGAGAGAGAGAGAGGAATTAAGATGAAGAGAGCAAAATACAGAGCAAGAGAGAGAGAGAGAGAGAGAGAGAGAGAGAGAGAGAGAGAGAGAGAGAGAGAGAGAGAGAGAGAGAGAGATAGGGAGAGGTAAAGAGACAGAGAGTACTTAGCTGTATA
>NW_014577457.1:26976-42700 GCF_000485595.1 Priapulus caudatus
GAGAGAAAGAAGAAGAGAGAAAAAAACAGAGAAAGAGAGAGAGAGAGAGAAAGAGAACGAGAGGGAGAAAGAAAGAAAGAGAGAGCGAGAGCGAGAGAAAGAGAGGGCGCGCGCGTGTGTGAGTGGTGGGTAGGCGATGTACACACATCAAACAGCATTGAGAGTGAGAAACGTTGTTTGAACCGGTGCGTGAATGCTATCGTTTAATACACGAATAATTAATTTATTGTAATTTTTAAATTGTTCACGTGGCCGTAATCAGAATTTTATATAAGTGATCAAAGAGTGATGGCTTCATATTTATTATTTTTTGTATTTGCAGGCTAGCATGCATAAAAGTATTAAGCAAAGAAACTATACCAAGGGTAACAATTTTTTTTTATAAATCACGTGCATAGACATAATTCATGTTACATAATAGTAAACTGTGCCTTGTTTATCATTATTATTATTATTATTATTATTATTATTATTATTATTTATTCTAATTATTGAGCTTATATGCTTATATATAATATATATATAGCGAAAGTGAGTGGGGAGAGAGAACCTATAATTATTATTCCAAATGCGCTTAAACGTTACGGTAGGAATATCATAGCAAATATTATATTGGTAAAAAATCATCACCAGAGCTTCAGCTAGACTTCAACGCAATATTAGACGCATGTGAAGTCATTATAATAATAATATATAATACTAATCGCCCCTCCAGCAACGGGGACATGTTGTTAATTGTTATTTATACGCTCGAACAATAATGTCGGACACGACAGTCATATATGCCGTGCCTTGAATCATTGAATGATTTCGATTTCTCCGATCTTCGCATTGCTGTATTCTCGACCGTAATCAGCTTCGATTAACCTATAGTCGACCGGCTGCTTTTCCCATAATAACTCTCCAGCGGGGCTGAAGTAGAATAGAGCAAATATGCCGAGTCCTAGCATCAATAATCCTATGAGCACACTCGAGAATATTAGCAGTGTTGTTTTCCTTGCTGCGATGGAGGCGGCAGTCTTGTCTCCTTTCTGTCTCAGCCTGCGTACCTGGCGGTCAGAAAGGAAACTTGAGACACACATATACACGTAAGATACGGTGCCGATGCTTCAACACCGCACAAGCCAAGAAATCTCGATTTATGAGTCTTTATGAAGCATTACTGAGAATGGTTGTTATTATTATCCAGCGTTAAACTGCTATATAAATCATTATTTTGTCATTCAGAACAACTGTTTTGGTTGTAGGCAGCGGCACCGCTAGTGCATTTGATCGTAAACACGGTTACATGTACTGCACATGTAATGCGCGTAGTTTGCGGATGTGGATGCGCGTAGATTTAATGTTTTACGTTAGAGTTTCTACCTTGCACGAGTAGAACACGGCAGCTATACCGAGGGGAGTGCAGCAAAGTAAAGCCGACAGCAGAGACCATACTAGAAAGTCCGGCGGGCCTTTCTTATTGGTCCGCCTTACTGACATTCTCTGGATGTTCCTTCTCTTAGATATCGCATCCTGTACACACAAGGAAAAAATACTTTGCAATTAAATATTGTTGAGATTAGTATAAGAAATAGTTTTACATGCACACAGTCCATTGTTTTTAAGCTTTTTTGGTAATCTACGTCACATACGATACACGCTTGCGACAACGGCCAATTATTTGAATTATACACGTAGTTGAATTAAATCGTTGGTTAACATTCTTTCTGTGAGCAAGCCCAGAATGAGATGGGAGGCATGGTTGTTATGCAAAGTAAAACTTATATTATATTATATTATATTATATTATATTATGTTTATATTATTTATATTATGTATATATTATTTATATTAAGCCTTCAAAGAATCGTTATAGAAAACACAAGTGAATACTGTTGACCGTTACCTGCTCAGGAAATGGCGTCTGGGTGTAGTTCGTTTTCACCTCCAGTTTCGCGATTTCGTTAGAAGAATGCAAATGAATGTCGCTTAGTTCGCTAGCAATAGACAGAGATGACTTCGCCTCACACTTAATGCCAACTAGTTTGTTCGAATCCGTACATATCGAATCTTTCCAGTCGTCTATGTCCATGGCGTGTCTGTCGCGTTGTAGTTCAGAGAACGACTTTCCCTTCGAACTTCGCCTCACATTGAATCGTTTACTATTGGCGCTCTTATACGGATCGAACTTTTCTCCTAATATCCAATTTTTTCGACCGTCTTCCGAACAAAGTCCCACATCGTTTACTTCAAATTCTTCCGCCAGGTGGCGCTCGCGATCGTACAGATCGGCTGCTACTCGTGCGCGTGGATCGAACGATCCTAGCTCGGCTTCCTCGTCGGAATACGTGTTGCCATGGCGATGTTCGTCACGGAATGCAAACACGGCTGCGTCCAGGCTGCCAGGGATGCTGCCCAGCGGTACAAAGTCATGTTCGGAGCATTCCTCACACGACTCGTACGCACACGAGCTGCAGCCGCACGCAGAACTGTCGCCGCACGAGTCCTCTGACGTCATCGGGTTTCGCGTCGGCACCTTCTCGCCGCGCTGCCGCCATTTTGAGAGACGCACCATCTGCGCGTGCGCTCTCTCGTCGTGCGCGAAACCGCCGCTGTAGTTTTTCGCGGGTGGCGGCGGAGGCGAGAGTCGGTGCTGCTGCGCATGCGCGGCGTCTGCTTGCGTCTGAGCGGCGAAGCCAGCTGGTGAGAGAAGCAGCTCTGCATGCAGGCTGGTCGGCGGATGGATGTTGCTGCTGCCCGCTCTCGGCGGAAGGTTTCTCGCGGGCGGTGCGGGAGGGAGAGGCGGCGGCGGCGGAGGCGGCGGAGATGGCGTCTGCCACCTTCCCGACGTTCTCATCCGATGCATCTTCCCGTCTGTTGTTGTTGTTGTTGTTGTTGTTGTTGTTGTTGTTGTTGTTGTTGCTGTTGTTGTTGTTGTTGCTGTTGTTGCAGTTGTTGCTGCTATATCGCAGTTTATCGAGAGAGTTCGCTGCAACGCGCCGGTTGTTACGAAATCGCAGTTTTCATATATCGGTTTGACGTTCTCGTATCGCGAAATCCGTAGAACTTTTTTGATGCGGAAACTCATGGTTGAGGTTGCTACAGTCTGAAATATAGATCAGCGGTTTCCTATACAAACACTGATTACAAAATTAGCAAAAAACCTGCTTTGCTGCATATAGTTATAGAACACCGAACAATTTGCGCAGAACAAATATATGAGTCGACAAAAACGTCACTATTATGAATACACTGTTTTGGCATCTGATTCTGAGGCAGGCGCATTCGAATGAATAAATATATCGGGGGTAGTTGGGGTAGTAGGGTTAGTTTGGGTATGTGGAGAGTGGTGCCATCTAGGCCACCATAGGTTAACCATAAGGGAACTATCCCGGAAGGATGCGGGTGCCACATGTACGGAGCTAGTGGGTTGTGACTTCAAGGACAATCCAATCATCACTTGATCCCTTCCAACAATAACCTTAGATCTTCTTCTTCTCGCGAGCATGACTGACGGTCTAACACCCGGGGACAATTTAGATGCACGCACGCAGAATCTGATATTCTCTCTGCATGAGCAACGTGTTGTTGCACCATTAGCTTTATTATGCTTTTTTATTCTATTTATGCCGCACTGTAGTGTTATCGGTCAGCAACGGGCGTCTCGAATGTTCAAATGACTTAGACCGGGTAACGACAACTCAGATTGACTTAGAAGTCGCAGGTCATCTACTATACTCTAACACGCTATACTATACGCCAAGAAGCCATTCAGGCTCGTCTATGACACCGACCATCGCACCACCAACGAACATTCATGCCTGCTGTTCCCAAAATCTGTGAGAGGCTCGACAACGAGGCAATCCAACTTGCCCGTGAAATACTTCAACAGACGAGTGAACCAGTCCCCCCCCCCGAACAGCTCCTCATCACCTTTATACACGGGGGGGGGAATTTATCACTCATTGTCTTCGACACAAACGAAACATACACGGCGATATGGTTTAATAATCGCGTTGCGCTTTGTTCGGGGCTGGCGTTTCATAAACGTAGCTCGTTGATAGCAGTTGATAGCGTTGATAGCAGAGACAGCGGGAGATATTGAATATTACATGACGATAAAAAACCATCCCCGCATATTATTACTATATATATATACTACTTATATTATATATATATATATATATATATACTACTTATATTATATATATATATGCGCGCGTGTGTGGTGTGCGTGTACGTAGTGTGCGTCGTGTGCGTGCGTGCGTGCGTCGTGTGTCGTGAGTCGATGTGTGTCTGTGTGTGTGTGTGTGGTGCGTGCGGTGTGTGTGTGTGTGTGTGTGGTGTGTTGTGTGTGCGTGTGTGCGTTGTGTGCGGTGTGCGTGTAGTGAGTGAGTGAGTGAGTGATGAGTGAGTGAGTGAGTGCAGTGAGTTGAGTGAGTGAGTGAGTGAGTGAGTGGAGTGAGTGAGTGTGTGTGTGTGTGTGTGTGGTGTCGTGTGTGTGTGTTGTGTGTGTGTGTGTGTGTTGTTGTGTGGTGGTGAAGTGTGAGTGTGAGTGTGAGTGTGAGTGTGAAGTTGTGAGTGTGAGTGTGAGTGATGAGTGCTGAGTGTGAGTGTGAGTGTGAGTGTGGGAGTGTGAGTGTGAGTGTGAGTGTTGAGTGTGAGTGTGAGTGTGAGTGTGGTAGTGTGAGTGTGAGGTGAGTGTGAGTGAGTGTGAGTGGAGTGTAGTGTGAGTGTGAGGTGAGTGTGAGTGTGAGTGTGAGTGTGAGTTGTGAGTGTGAGGTGTGAGTGTGGTGTGAGTGTGAGTGTGAGTGTGAGTGTGAGTGTGAGTGTGAGTGGTGCAGGTGAGTGTGAGTGTGAGTGTGAGTGTGAGTGTGAGTGTGAGTGTGAGTGTGAGTGTGAGTGTGAGTGTGAGTGTGAGTGTGAGTGTGAGTGTGAGTGTTCAGCTGTGAGTGTGCCAGTTGTGAGTGTGAGTGTGAGTGTGAAGTGTGAGTGTGAAGTGTGAGTGTGAGTGTGAGTGTGAGTGTGAGTGTGAGTGTGAGTGTGAGTGTGAGTGTGAGTGTGAGTGTGAGTGTGAGTGTGAGTGTAGTGTGAGTTGAGGTGTGAGTGTGAGTGTGAGTGTGAAGTGTAGTGTGAGTGTGTAGTGTGAGTGTGAGTGTGAGTGTGATGTGAAGTGTGAGTCTGAGTGGTGTGTGTGTGTGTGTGCGGTGCGCGTGTGCCGATGTGTGGGTGTGTGTGTGTGCGTGATGAGTGAGTGAGTGAGTGTGTGTGCAGTGTGTGTGTTGTGTGTGTTTGGTTTTATGTGGTGTGTGTGTGCTACGTGATGCGCATTTTTTTTTGAACTACGTCCATCCATATTTGTATTAAGCCGCCGCACACCAGCCGATTTTACAAACCGATGAACGATGAACGATGAAGCGATGTAAGCGATGAAGCGATGTAAGGTGGCGGCGGCCTTAAAATCGGCTCATCGGCCTCATCGGCTCATCGTTCAAAATCAAAACATTTGATCTGAACGATCACCGATAAAAATAAAATCGCTACAAATGAGACGCGCATAACACGACTAACATCGCTTCATCGCTTCATCGGCTTCCTCGCTTCATCGTTTGTAAAAATCGGGCTGGTGTGCGGCGGCCTTACGACTAAATAGAAATCCGCGATTTTTCACGAAGCTCGCTATGAGGTAAAATCGATTCTCAAGACCTGAAATTTTTGACGCTTTGGCCACAAACTATCTAACCAGTGGATAAAACGTTCAACATAGTTAATGCCAACGCTTTTACGGCTTATGATAATTATATATAGATCAGCGATGCTGTAAGTACTAAAGCATGTGAGGATGAGATCACTACCGAACGCACGACCGCCACGCTGAAACGTGTCACTCATCGATCTCGGAAGCGCGCCATCCGTCAGACCAAAGCGATTACGCACACTTTTGTCGTTTACCAGTTTTTTACGACAATATTTCTTCCGGCTACAACCGCTCGGTGGCGCACAAGAAATGCAAAGTCATCGTGCGTTGCACAGCAAGCACATGATCTTCCTCGCGCGCACGGCGGTCTTTTAAGATTTTTCCGTCGCGCCCTAATTTAGTGGCGCGCTAGCACGCCCGAGCCGAGCATCACCTCGTGTGTTCCCAGAACCCGCGAGCTTCTACCACGCACGCACGACGAGTGACGGATTAAAGAAAATACGGCAACGAACAGCGCCACGGGCTCAGGTTCCCCCGCACACGCTGTGCGTGGCCCGGTCCAATACGCGCGCACGCTATTGGGTTCGCGTCCAACAGACCGAGCGCAGCTGATGGGACTAACTGCTTGGTAATGGGTGGACAGGTGGGGGTAACGATCTGGTATGATGATGGGGCGCGGCGGGCGGGAACGAGGTGGTTGCGCGTACAATAGCGGCATGGTGCGTCAACAAACGCAGTGACGGTAGGAACGGCGAGAGTCGGAACGCCTCTTCCGTAAAGCTGCAGTCAACAGGGTAGGCTGGTGTGTGTGTGTGCGAGGCAGGGGAAATGGGGGGGGGGGACTAGCACAGGAGATAGTCCCGCGGTTGTCGGTCGCTGTATAGAGAGATTCGTAGGGGCAAAAGTAAGAGTCACAGTCAGTGTTCGGAGCGCCCAAGCATTCAGCACACTACAATGGGCACAGCACACTCTAGGTTAGCTGAACTCTCTCTACGGTGGAGCATTGCCACCCGTCTGGCTACCCACTCTATTCTAATATATTGGATCCTTGTGAAATCATGATTATAACCTTTTATATATATATTATATATAGTAATTATATTGATATATATATATAATTAATAACGACGCATGAATGTTGCAATGTATGACGCCCCGCCCTGTCGCAATGTCACTCACGCACTCGCATACCACACACAACACCCACACACACCACACAACAAACACACAGCACAACACACATCACACGACACACACACACACACACACACACACACACACATATACATACACACAACACATCACACACACACACACACACACACACACACACAACACACACACACCCACGGCCACGACACACGCACACACACACATCACATGCGCGCACGATCGCAGCACACACACATCGCGCGCGCACGACGCACGCGCAACTACACACACAATTCGCGCCCGCACGCACGCGCGGCACACAACACAATCCATATAGAGGTCGTTGATTTCACGTTATTCTTGTATGTTATAAATGGTGCTATAGTTTAATACAAGAGCAAATTGTCATATCTTGTATATAGCTTTTCATATATGAACTTAACTGTGTTCTAATTTCAGAAGCACTGTACTACCCTTTATTTTGAGCAAATCAGTTTGGCTAAAAGTATTAAGTTTTTTATGTGTGTGTGTGCGTGCGTGCGCTGCGTGCGTTGCGTGGCGTGCGTGCGTTGCGTGTGTGTGTGTGTGCATACATGCCCATATATGGTACACGTCTATATGTACCATTCTTTACCGAACGTTAATTTGTCAATTGCCTCGCTCGTGCCAATGACTGCATTAGGTAAAAAAAGACATAACCAGACGGTCTGTCGACCTGTCAACACGGTACGTGTTGTCTCCCACCGTCTATAACACTCGTTACTAAGTAAACCCTGATCCACGAACAACTACGCGAATCGCAGTGTATACCGTAACGATTTGTCGAATTGCGACCAATAATAAAAAAAATTCTGTTTGCGGGCCTCGTGCTCACTATCCACGCTCTAACTCCGAACGGTGAAGCATTTAATCACTCTGTAACTAACAGAGTGGGCTGAGCCAAGCGTGAGGGAGGACGTACGGTCGGTAAACAGGACGTGCTCTGATGTTCAAAGCTATAATAATGTATGCGGAGCCCAAATACTACGAGAATAATACACGAAGAAACGGACTCGCGGCAACGCACCGTGGCGTCAATACGTCCGTTGCATTTATTCGTAGCCAGTAAAATAAACATGCGTCATGTATGATATACGTCGTTTTTGAGTAACATTGGGCGGTAAATTATCAATAACAAATTTGTCGATATTTATCTCTGGTATTAATGCTTGAAAGAAGTTCCCTCAGATAGTCTTTGGCCGCGCACCAGTCCAAATAAAGAACTCTGGAAAGACGAAGCCTAATTCCAATCGAAAATCCAAATGAGAAAAAGGAAATGGGGGCCTGGGTTGGCCCTACACTGCGGAAAAAAAAAAAAAGGAAGCGACTGACATGAACACGCCACGAGCGTTGGCTGGAACCCGCAGGAAGATGTCGGGTAGGAGGCAAAGAACCTGGAGGCGAAACTGGCAAGAAGGAATGGCTACATCTGGAGGCAGATGGAGCAGGAAGGCGACAAACCGGAGCGATCATGGGGGGGAGTTTCCAAATGACCTATGTCCTCCAGGAGTCTGAAGGGTGAGAGAAAGTGAGAAAGACAGAGAGACAGAGAGACGGGGAGACAGAGAGACAGAGAGACAGTGCGTGAGTGTGTGAGTGTGTGTGTGTGTGTGTGTTGCGTGCGTGCGTGAGTGTTGAGTGGTGTGTGTGATAATGTATGTATTATGTGCGTGCGTGAGGGGTCAGGTGTGTGTGTGTGTGTGTGTGTGGTGTAGTGTGTGTGTGTGTGTGTGTGTGTGTATGTATGTATGTGCGTGTGTGCGTGGAGTGGGTGAGTGGTGTGTATATGTAGTATGTGCGGCGTGCGGAGTGGTGAGTGTGGTGTCAGTGTGTAGATTTATGTATGGCGTGGGTGAGTGTGTGTGTGTGGTGTGCTGGTGTGTGTGTGTGTGTGTATGTATGTATTGTATGTATGATGTTGCGTGCGGTGCGTGAGGGGTTGCAGTGGTGTGTATATGTATGTATGTGCGTGCGTGCGTGCGCTGAGTGGGGTGAGTGTGTGTGTGTGTTGTGTGTGTGTGTGTGTGTGTGTATATGGTACTGTATGTGACGTGCGTGCGTGAGTGGTGTGTGTGCTTGTATATGTATGTATGTCGTGGCGTGCGTGAGTGGGTGTAGGTGTGTGTATATATATTGATGTTCGTGCGTGCGCAGCGTGTGTGTGTGTAGTTTTTGTTTTTCGCCTCATCGACCACGAATACGCAATTGGCAAGTCAATATCCAATATACGAGACTAACATTGGGCAGAGGAAAGCCGCGCGTGTCACGTGGCGCAAAAATATAACATTGGGGTCGTGTCACAGTATGAGCTGACGCCTGACAGTCGCAGTATTCTCTCTGCTAGACCAAGGCAGTGTGAGCATATAGACAAATGTGTATAGACGATGTCTATATTTATCAACACTCCTGATAGCAACAAGCAGAGGCCGGCACGTAGACGGCAACGCTTATATATACTCGTTTACTTGAAAAACCAATGACGATTACAACCCGATCATACATTGGGGTAACATTGGGGGTAACAATGACGTGCTACATGAACATGTAAAACTTCACAACGCACGCAGCACGCGACATTGGGGCTAACTATGCCTGCTAAAAACATGTAAACTTCAGCACCGCACGCAGCCACGCGACATTGGGGTTGAACCATGCGCGCTACAAACATGTAAAACTTCACTTCTGTGAAAAGCACGCCAGCCCGCACATGGGTTAACATGCGTGCTACAAACATGTTAAAACTTCACAACGCACGCAGCGCACGCGAACATGGGTTAACATGCGTGCTACCAAACATTAAAACTCACAACCACGCAGCCACGCGACATTGGGTTAACATGGCGCAGCTACAAACATGTAAACTTCGACAACGCACGCAGCACCGCGAACAATTGGGGTAACCATGCTGCTAGCAACATGTAAACTTCACAACGCAAAGCAGCCAGCACGACAGTTGGGGTTAACAAGTGCCGTGCTAGACAGAACATGTAAAACTTCCACATCACGCACGCAGCCGACGCGATCATTGGGGTTAAATCCACATACGCAGCGCAGCCACGCAACATTGGGTTACATGCGTGCTAGCAGAACCATGTAAAACTCCATCAACGCACGCAGCCACGGCGACAGTGGGCGTTAACAGCGCGCTGTACAAACATTAAGAATTCACAAACTCACGCAGCCCACGGCGACATTGGGGTTAAGCATGCGCGCTACAAATGCTGTGAAACTTCACGAACGCCACGCCGCCAGCGACATTGGGGTCAACATGCGTGCACAAACATGTAAAACTTTACAACGCACGCACCACACGACATTGGGGTTAACATGCGCGCTACAAACAGTAAGACTTCACAACGCCAACGCAGCCACACGACATTGGGGTTAACATGCGTGCTCCAAACATGTTAAAACTTTACGAGCACGGCCAGCCAACGGCGAACATTGGGGGTTAACATGCGTGCTACAAAACATGTTAAAACCATTCAACAACGCCGCAGCCACGCGACATTGGGGTTTAACATGCGTGCTGCACAACATGTAAAACTTCACAACGCACGCAGCCACGCGACGATTGGGGTTAACATGGCGCGCGAACAAACATGTAAAACATTCAACAACGCACGCAGCTAGCGCCGACCCATTGGGTTAACATGCGTGCTACAGAACATGTAAAACTTTACAACGCACGCAGCCCACCGACATTGGGGTGTAATCATCGCGCTGCAAACAGTAAAAACTCGCACAACGACACGAGCCACGCGACATTGGGGTCATGGCGTGCTACAAACATGTAAAACTTCACAACTGGCACGCAGGCCCACGCGACATTGGAGTTAACATGCGTGCTAGCAAACATGTAAAACTCACATAACGCGCCACGCAGCCACGCGACATTGGGGTTAACATCGGCCTACAAACAGTGTGAAACTTCATAGCGGCACGCGCCCACCGCGACATTGGGTTAAGCATGCGTGCTACAACATGTAAATCTTCACAACGCACGCAGCCACGCGACATTGGGTGGTTAAGCATGCGTGCGACCAAACATGTAAAAGTCTTCACAACGCGACGCAGCCACGCGACCATTGGGGTTTAACATGCGTGCTACAGACATGTAAAGACTTCAAGCAACGCACCGCAGCCACGCGACATTGGGGTTAACATGCGTGCTACACCAAACATGTAAAACTTCACAGACGCACGCCAAGCTCACACACATTGGGGTTTAACATGCGTGCTACAATATGTAAAACTTCACACGCACTCAAGCCACATGACATTGGGGTTAACATGCGTGCTACAAACATTAAACTTCACAAGCCGCACGCAGGCCACGCGACATTGTGTTAACATGCGCGCTAACAATATCTAATAAAAGTATCATATAATTATAAAGGCTAAAAAAAAACATTATTTATTCACGAAATATAAATTATAACACGTAAATTAGCTCGCAGCTGCATCATAATTAATCAGATCGCAAGATGCTACACGCTCTCGCCAGCTGCATCCTTGTATTGCTATTCTGCTCAATTTCGCGCGCTAATCATAACAATCTACGTGTGTGTACGAGCATCATTTCACATGGTGACAATTTCGAGGGCGCGAATGCGACCGCTGTGTATAAGATGTCGTTGTCGGCGTCGTTTTTTGCTACTTACACACACTATTAGGGGTATAGTAGCGAATCCCATAACCGACAAACAGGTGCGGCAAGTGCGTGCACACTAAAAAAACCTAAATTTTGTTTTTTTGAGACATCAATCTTCCGTCCGTACGCTGTTTGCTTGCGAACGGCAGTTATACATCATGCATAAACATCGCGTATGATTACAGAAGACCGGAATTAACACCGATCAGAAACGTTCGTGATAATTACATACGAGTCGCATCTGAGTTTTAAATGTCCATGCATTTGCTATTAAGATCGCGCGGACTGCAATCTCTCCAGCATCGCACATCTGCCGCGTCGTTAGGGCTTAGAGCTACTCGGAAGAAGCTCACTGGCAGTTTGCTGCAATACCGAAGACTATTTAAGAAGACACTGACGTCCCGCTGTGACGGTTGCGATCAGAGAATGCCAAAAGATCAGACGCAAGTAGGACAAGCAGATACCGGGGATCACGGAGTGGAGATAAGTAGCTAAGGAGCGCCGCCTGAGGCGATGGCACCACCCTATTGCCATCATAAGTTGCAGCGGTCGTGCTTGCAGGTCTACCTTACAGCGAGGTGAGTTAAATTGACTACGTCACAAAATTTCTAATGGTGTATATTTGTAAAAACTTTTGTTGTCATTGTTTTAGGCAGTAAAAGCAAGTACTAACGGGACATAAGTGCATCGTCAATCTTACGCTATAAGGTTGTTCCAACAGTAAAAATCAAAAAACCTTGGACGATTTGATATTAATCCTGCCATTAAATGCTTTGCACACTGGGCTAGTATGAGTCAAACGAGTGGTCATTTTACATCGACGAATATATAGAAATAGGAACGTATAATGCGGCAATTTAACGTAAAAGTGAACGAGAATTACTTGCATTTTGTAAAAATTGAATTTTTTTTATACTTTTTACTATTTTACGGTGACGTACGTAATCAATTTAATTCTCTCAATACCGTTACACTTGCGTATCGTTTGGCTAGGTTCAGTTACAGTGTCTAGTTTTTAAAGTTACGACGGCAGAAAACACTTTCTGTCGTCAGTCATTGCACATCGTATCGTCAAAAGATCGAGTAACATTTTAGAGAATCTATGAATACAATATAAAAATTAAAATAATAATAAACACACTAAACAAGCAATAATAATAAAAACTGCGATGGCTTGCTGTAACATAAATAAAGCTCTGTAGCTGAGATTGCCATTCAGGTTCATGCACTGTCGATTGCACACTGACGGCTATCCATGGTTTTATCATCCAATTAAAAATCCTATATTAACGTAGACAATCAATATGACTGTTATGTTTTGTACCAATAATAAATGATATGTTATGGAATAGCTGTCCGTGATTGTGGCAAGCAGGGTGCTTGTAAGCTAACTAACAAGTTGTCAACGCAGACGGACGTTTCATTGTTGTGAAGGTAGGCATACTTTAGCCTCGCAATTATCAAAATTTAACTCACAGCAGCAGATAGTCAGCAGGATCATGACAAATATTTTACTATATTAATTGCATTCGCCATAAAAGCAAAATAGTGAATTAGTTGTGCAAGCTTTTGTTTCGTAAGAGTTACTACCCACGGCATGATAATATTCATATCTATATGCAGTCATTGTACCTACCGTCCATTGATTTAATTCGCTTCACAGGAATTGTTGTAAATTTGTTATATTATGCCCCTCCCCCCCTCCCGATTAGCCTACATTCCATATTTTCCTGCTGTTCTTCATCTTTCCCTCATCTGTTTGTACAACGTGAAAGATGCTCAGGTAGAAAACATGGCGCCGTCACGTGACGATGACGCCGCCGCGTTCCAGACAACACCTACCGTCTTATAAGGCCAGTAATAGTCACTGCCGCTTAAGATAGACGTTCCAGATTTAGCAAGCATTTTCGTATATCACTAAACAACTGGTTCTTTACTAGGCAGCCCCGATACTGAGCGCGTATCCCACGAGTCTGTGGCAAAAACACACGCCATGTATGACCCGTCGATGCATGATTGCCCGATGAAAGAGCACCACCGAGAAAGACGATAAAACCTACGAATTAAATGTTTTTTTTCCACGGCTTTCAGCGCTACGATATGCAGCATAACCATAACTCTACCGTTGTGGAAGTGAAGGATTCGGCAACGACTGATAATTGCTCGCTACATCAACCAAGTATTATCAGCACTGAGATGTTATGGGCACTCACGTGCTATCAGAGGACGCAAGGCTCAGTGGATTAGCCGACATATACAGCGGTGCAGTCACACAAGTGCCCACTGATCTGTAAGTGCTGATAAACAAATATGTAAGAATCACCGCAATTTATTTATGAAAGGAGTTTCACAAGGGACGAAGGCGCGGCAAACAGAAAGAGAATAAAGATAGACAAAAAAAAGATAGATAGAGAAGAGAGAGAGAGAGGGGGGGAGAGATGGAGAGAGAGACAGAAGGGGGGATAGAGAGAGAGAGAGGGGGGGTAGATATATAATAAGAAGAGAAGAGAGTGAGAGAGAGAGAGGCGTGTGAAGACTGAAGAGAGAATGAGTGATGAAGAATAAGGGAAGAACGGAAAAGAGAAATATAACGAAAGGAAGAAGTAGGAAGGTAGAGATAGAAGAGAAAGAGATGGGAACGAGAGAACAGTATAATAGAGAGAATAAACAGAATGATAAAGCGAGCCAGAGAGAGAGATGATGGAGGGAGGAAGGAGGGAGGAAGAGAGAAGGGAAGGCAGGGAGGGAAGAGAGGAGGGAGGGAAGGCAGGGAGGGACGACAGGCGGAGGGAGAGAGTAGGGGTGAAGAGGTAGAGAACGTTTTCGGTTTTGACGGCATACTCGTTTACACATTAATCTATATAAATGTAACGATGTGAATTAGGCGGCATATACGCTAGTCATTAAAACTAATAGTTTTATTACAGTTCCTGTAAAATTCACCGATCGTTTTGAAACATTCTGACGTTTCAGAAGAAAAATCGAATACGGCGATAAAACCAGCTGTTGTTACGGATGACTGGAGATCTATGTAGCAGCAGGTACAGATTTGTAATTTTTTTTTTTTTTTCTACGCAAATTAAATGTATACTTGCATTACAAAAAGCTAAATCACAAGCAAATCCATTAATTATAACCAGAAAGTTGAGTAAATCATTCCAATGCCCCAGTGCTGCTTGGGGAATTCAATGGTTCTCGCTAAAATAGAATTATAAAACTGCTGATGACGCATATCGCCGCGCAAACGCCATTTGGCAGACGCGGGCATGCGATAAGCATTTTTGGTTTCTGAGATCAAACATCGCTATTTGCAAATAAATCATATAAATATACATAATATAGATATAAATATACATTATAAACATGCATATAAACTATATAACCATGCCATGTTGGTATTTCTCGGCACGTCTGCGCCGAGCCCTAGTCCAAAATGGCGGTAGACGTGTGTAGGACCGGACTCTGCATGCTGCGCCGACGGTTACTCGGGATCTAGTTGGCAGCACGTTCCACGGGTAAGACCTGCCCAGACATAAAGTACACATTGTGATAGCCTCTGCGTCTGCGCTAGTCCAATCAAATAAAAATTTGATTAGTAAAATTAGCCGCCTTAATAAAAATAAAGTTAATTAAATTAATAAAGTATTAAGTTTCTCGTAACGTATGAATACAGTCTATATCAGGGTCAAAGCATAATAGTGAATCAGCTTAGGCTTCGTTTTCTTATGGCGGGAAATACGGGTCTATGTGTATCCGCTTTCGATGATGATAGTGAAGTGTTTACTTCTTGCTAACATATAAGCCTTGTAACTGCAAGGCAGCGCTAACATGTACTAACCTACGACTTGCAACGTCTCAAAACCACGTGACAGCCGTAGCCGCTATTATATTTTTCTGATTTCGTGACGTAATTAAAGACGTAAGAATTTGATATTCTACGAAGGACGCTGCGATTTCATCCCGAGTAAAGAATGGTAGCTATATCAGGTTTAAATAAGAACAGTAGGATTTTCATTACCCTCCCCCACTCAAAAAAAATTCCCCCCCGGACGCATGGCATTTAAGGTGACTGTTTTTCTTAGTCCGGTCGCTATGGCAGCACTACGGCTGTGACATACGCACGTGTCTGTCGTGGGCGTCGACCCATTTCCGCACGTTTTGACGGACCGTTTACTTTCAACTATCAACGGCGAATGCGA
>NW_014577457.1:42710-47213 GCF_000485595.1 Priapulus caudatus
CTACAAACATGTAAAACTTCACAACGCACGCAGCCACGCGACATTGTGGTTAGCATGCGTGCTACAAACATGTAAAATGTTACAACGCACGCAGCCACGCGACATTGGGGTTAACATGCGTGCTACAACCATGTAAAACTTCACAACGCACGCAGCCACACGACATTGGGGTTAACATGCGTGCTACAAACATGTAAAACTTCACAACGCACGCAGCCACGCGACATTGGGGTTAACATGCGTGCTACAAACATGTAAAACTTCACAACGCACGCAGCCACACGACATTGGGGTTAACATGCGTGCTACAAATATGTAAAACTTCACAACGCACGCAGCCACATGACATTGGGGTTAACATGCGTGCTACAAACATGTAAAACTTCACAACGCACGCAGCCACGCGACATTGTGGTTAACATGCGCGCTAAAAATACCTAATAACATTATAGATTAAGTTATAAAGCTACATTATTTATTCACGAAATATAATTATAACATCGTAATTAACTCCGCAGCTGCATCATAATTAATAGATCGCCAAGATGCTACACGCTCTCCCAGCTGTCATCTTGTTATTGCTTTCTTCTCCTTTCTCGCGGCAATCATAACAAATCTACGTGTGTGTACGCAATCATTTCAACATGGTGACAATTTCCGAGGGCGTCCGATGCGACCGCTGTGTATAATGAATCGTTGTCGGCGTCGTTTTTTGCTACTTACACACCTCATTAGTGGGTAATAGTAGCGAATCACACCGACAACAGGTGCGGCCAGTGCGTGCACACTAAAAAAACTCTAATTTTGAGACATCATCTTCGTCGTACGCGTGTTTGCTTGCGACGGCAGTTATACATAATGCATAAACATCGCGTATGATTCGAAGACGAATTAACACCGCATCGAACGTTCGTGATAATTACATACGAGTCGCATCTGAGTTTTAAATGTCATGCATTTGCTATTTAAGATCGCGCGGCTGCATCTTCTCCAGCATTCGCATCTGCCCGTCGTTAGGGCTTAGAGCTACTGGAAGAAGCTCACTGGCAGTTGTGCAATACCGAAGACTTATTTAAGAAGACACTGACGTCCCGCTGTGACGGTTGCGATCTAGAGACAATTGCAAAGATCAACGCAAGTAGGACAAGCAGATACGGGGATCACGAGTGGAGTAGTAGCTAAGGACGCGTCCGCCTGAGGCGATGGCACCACCTATTGCCATCATAGTTGCAGCGGTCGTGCTTGCAGGTCTACCTTACACGAGGTGAGTTAAATTGACTACGTCACAAATTTTCTATGGTGTATATTTGTAAAAATTTTGTTGTCATTGTTTTACAGTAAAAGTAAGTACTAACGGGACTAAGTGCATCGTCAAATTCTTACCTGATAAGGTTGTTTCTCAACTAGTTAAAAATCAAAAAAACCTGGACGATTTGATATTATGATCCTGACATTAAATGCTTGCTATGGGCTATGTATGAGTCACGAGTGTATGTTTACATCGAACAATATAGTAAAATAGGAAGTATAATGCGGCAATTTAACCGTAAAAAGTGAACAGAATTACTTGCATTTTGTAAAAAATTGAATTTTTTTTTATACTTTTACTATTTACGGTGACGTACGTAATCACTTTAATTCTCTCAATACCGTTACACTTGCGTTATCGTTTGCTAGGTTCAGTTACAGTGTCTAGTTTAAAGTTACGACGGCAGAAAACACTTTCTGTCGTAGTCTATTGCTACATCGTCATCGGTACAAAAGTATCGAGTAACATTTAGAGAATCTATGAAATACAATATTAAAAATATAAAATAATAATAAACACTAAACAAGCAATAATAATAAAAACTGCGATGGTCTTGCTGTAACATAAATAAAGCTCTGTAGCTGAGATTGCTATTCAGGGTTCATGGCACTTCGATTGCACACTGACGCTATTCATGGGTTTTATCATCCATATTATAAAAATCCTATATTTAACGTAGACAATAATATGACTGTTATGTTTGTACCAAATAATAACATGATATGTTATGGAATAGCTGGTCCGTATTGTGCAAGCAGGGTCTTTTGTAGCTAACAACAGTTGTCACGCAGACGGCGTTTCATTGTTGTGAAGGTAGGCATACTTTAGCTCGCAATTATCAATTTAACTCACAGCAGCAGATAGCAGCAGGATCATGACAATATTTTACTATATTAATTGCATTCGCATAAAGCAAAATACGGAAATTATTGTGCAAGTTTTGTTTCGTAATGAGTTAACTACCCACGGCATGATAATATCATATCATATATGCAGTCATTGTACTACCAGTCATTGATTTAATTCCTTCACAGAATTGTTTAAAATTTGTTATATTATGCCCCCCCCCCTCCCGATTAGCCTAATTCCATATTTTCCTGCTTTCTTCATATTTCCTCATTGTTTGTACCATCGTGAAAGATGCTCAGGTAGAAAACATGGCGGCCGTCACGTGACGATGACCCGCCGCGTATCTCCCGGGATAGAAGTTTATACCCGCCGCGTTTCCAGACACACCTACCGTCTATAAGCCAGTAATAGTCAACTGCCGACTTAAGATAGACGTTCCAGATTTAGCAAGCAATTTTCGTATATCACAAACAACTGGTTCTTTACTAGGCGACCCCGATACTGAGCGCGTTATCCACGAGTCTGGTGCAAAAACACACCTGTTATGACCGCGAGTGCCATGATTGCCGATGAAAGAGCACCACCGAGAAAGACGATAAACCTACGAATTAAATGTTTTTTTCCACGGCTTCAGCGCTACGATATGCAGCATAACCAATACCTCTACGTTGGTGGAAGTGACGGATTCGGCAACGACAGATAATTGCTCGCTAATCAACACGATTATCAGCACCGAGATGATATTTCATCTCAACGTGCTACCAGAGGACGAAGCTCAGTGGACAGCTGACATAGGCAGCGGTGCAGTCACCATGTGCCCACTGATCCTGTAAGTGCTGATAAACAAATATGTAAGAAATCACGCAATTTATTTATGGAAAAAGAGTTCACAAGGGAGCGACAGGGCGGCGAACAGAAAGAGATAAAGATAGATAGATAGATAGAGAGAGAGAGAGAGAGAGAGAGAGAGAGAGAGAGAGAGGGGGGAGAGATGGAGAGAGAGAACACACACACATGCGCGCACGATCGCACACACACACATGCGCGCGCGCACGCACGCACGCGCACATACACACACATGCGCGCCCGCACGCACGCGCGTGCACACAACACAATCCATATAGAGGTCGTTATTTCACTGTTATTCTTGTATGTTATAAATGGTGCTATAGTTTAATACAGAGCAAAATTGTCAATATCTTGTATAATAGCTATTTATATATGAACTAACTGTGTTCTAATTCAGACACTGTACTACCCTTTATTTTGAGCAACAGTTTGCTAAAAGTATTAAGGTTTTTATGTGTGTGTGTGCGTGCGTGCGTGCGTGCGTGCGTGCGTGCGTACGTGGTGTGTGTGTGTGCATACATGCCCATATATGGTACACGTCTATATGGTACAATTCTTTACCAACTTTATTTGTCAATTGGCTCGCTCGTGCAATTGACTCATTAGGTAAAAAAAGACATAATCCAGACGGTTTCTGGTCGACCTGTCAACACGGGTACGTGTTTGTCTCCCCCGTCTATAACACTCGTTACTAGTAAACCCTGATCACGACAACTACCGAATCGCAGTGTATACCGTACGATTTGTCGAATTGCGACATAAATAAAAAAAATTCCGTTTGCGGCCTCGGTGCCTCACTAACCCTCTAAATCGACGTGAACATTTATCACTCTGTAACTACAGAGTGGGCTGAGCCAAGCGTGAGGGAGGTACGTACGGTCGTAACAGGACGTGCTCTGATGTTTCAAAGCTATAATAATGTATGCGGAGCCCAATCACTACGAGAATAATACACGAAGAAACGGACACGGCGTCAATACGTCCGTTGATTTACTTCGTACAGTAATAAACATGGCGTCATGTATGATATTACGTCGTTGTTGAGTAACATTGGGGGTAAATATCAATAACAAATTTGTCGATATTTATCTCTGGTATTAATGCTTGAAGAAGTTCCTCAGAATATTTTGGCCGCGCACCATCACAAATAAAGAACTCTGGGAAAGGACGAAGCCTATTCCAATCGAAATCCAAATGAGAAAAAGGAAATGGGGGCTGGGTTGGCCACACACTGCGGAAGGAAGCGACTGACATAACACGCACGGCGTTGAGCTGGAACCCGCAAGGAAGATGTCGGGTAGGAAGGCCAAAAGTAACCTGGAGGCGAAACTCAAGAAGAATGGCTACATCTGGAGGAAGATGGAGCAGAAGGCGACCAACCGAGCGACATGGGGGGAGTTTCCAAATGACCTATGTCGCCCAGGAGTCTGAAGGGTGAGAGAAAGAGAAAGACAGAGAGACAGAGAGACAGGGAGACAGAGAGACAGAGAGACAGG
>NW_014577457.1:48259-52889 GCF_000485595.1 Priapulus caudatus
CCCAGATCGGTCGCGCTGGCCTGCGTGCGTTGTGAAGTTCTTACATGTTTGTAGCACGCATGTTAAACCCCAATGTCGCGTGGGCACTGCGTGCGTTGTGATATTTTACATGTTTGTAAGGCACGCAATGTGGTTATAACGTACCCCCGGTGCAGCGGCTGGCCAGTGGGTTGCAGGCCCAATGTATGTGCCGCCGGGCAGCGGCCCTCGCGGTGCTTTGTGAAGTTTTACATGTTGTGAGCGCGCCATGTTAACCCAAGATGTCGCGCGCTGCGTGCGTTTGTTGAAGTTTTACATGGTTTTTAGCTACGCATTGTTACCCCAGATGTCGCGTGGCGACGACGTGCGCGTTGTCTGAAGTTTGTACATGGAGTTGGTACGCACGCATGTTCACCCCAATGCTTTAACCGCCAATGCTAATGAGATCGGTGCTATATCGTCATTGTTTCCGTAAATCAGTATATACTAAGGTTGCCGTCTACGTGGCGGCTCTGGCTGTGGCTTAATCAGGAGTGTGATAATATAGACATCGTCTAACACATTGTCAATTATGCCTCACACTGCTGGTTCTAGCAGAGAAGTACTGCGACTTGCGCAGGCGTCAGCTCTAAACTGTGACACACCAATGTTTTATTTGGGCCCCAGCACGTGCCACGCCGCTCCGCTGCTGCCATGTTAACGGGTCTCGTATATTGGGTATTCCGGGTCACGCAGTTGCATTGCGTATATCGTGGTCGATGAGCGAAATAACAGAAAAAACTACGCACACACAAGCGTGCCAGAGCGCGAACGCGAACAGACGCTACATACATGGTACGAGGCGACACACTGGCACGGCACCAGTCACCGGAGGCACGCAGTGCACAATACAGTAGTCATAATACAAGCACAGGCGACACCGCTCCAGCACGGGGGGAGTGCCGGACGTATAGGCACGCATATACATAACATATTCACACGACGGCAGCGCGCGACACACAGCATCACACACACACCAATCACCATCACGCACAGCACGCACGCGACATAACATATTATATCATCACCACACCACCTCACTCACGCACGCACATTACATACATACATACATACATACACCACACACAGGAGCACACACACGACACAACCATGGGCACAACTCACCCACCGCACCATACATACATATACACACACACCCACAACTCACGCCCTCACGGCAGCGGCACGGCACATCATACATATACAACAACTGCACCCCTCACGGCACACACGGCGTTGCGTAAGGGGGTACCGTGCGCACATACATACATAACACGCACACACCACACACACCCCATCACACACACACACAACACTGACCCCCACTCACGCGCACACGGCATACATTAACATACATATACACACACACACTCCCACTACGCACGGGCACGCACACAGGGACGTCCACAGCACACACACATCACACACTCACGGCACTGTTTACACATTAATCTATATCAACATGTAACGATTGTGATTAGCAGCATAATACGCTAGTCATTATAACTAATAGTTTTATTACGTTCCTGTAAAATTTCACCGATTTTGTTTTGAAACATTCTACTTCAGAAAAAAGATCGAATACGGCATAATTAACCACTGTTGTTACGGATGGACTGGAGACTTATGTACAGCAGGTACAGATTTTATTTCTATCCAAATTAATGTATACTTGCATTACAAAACTAAATTCAAAGCAATCATGTAATTATACAAGAAACGTTGCAGCCCTAACATCATTCAATGCTAGGTGGCTGTGCTTGGGGAATTCAATGGTTGCTGCTAAAATAGAATTATAAAACTGATGACGCATATATACGCGCAAACGCATTTGCAGACGCGGGCGTGCGATAACATTTTTGGTTTCTGAGAATAACCATGCTATTTGCAATAATTAATATAAATATACTATAATATAAATATAAATATGCATATAAACATGCATATAAACCATATAACCATGCATGTTGTGTATTTCTCAGGCGTCTGCGACGAGCCCTGTCAAAATGGTGGGACGTGTGTAGGACCGGACTCTTGCATCTGCGCCGACGGTTACTCGGATCTAGTGTGCAGCACGTTCACGGGTAAGACCTCCCAGACATAAGTACGACATTGTGATAGCTCTCTGCGTTTGCGCTAGTCCAATCAAATAAAATTGATTAGTAAAATTAGCCGCATTGATAAAATAATGTTAATTAAATTAATAAAAGTATTCAAGGTTTCTCGTAACGTATGAATACAATCTTATATTCAGGTCAAGCATAATAGTGAATCAGCACAGCTTCGTTTTCTTATGCGGGAAATACGGGGTCTATGTAGTATCGCTTCGATGATGATAGTGAAGTGTGTACTTCTTGCTAACATATAAGCTTGTAACTGCAAGCAGCGCTACATGTACTAACCTACGACTTGCACGTCTCAAACCACGTGACAGCCGTAGCCGCTATTATATATTTTCTGGTTTCGTGACGTAATTAAAGACGTAATAAATGTTGATATTCTACGAAGGACGCTGCGATTTCATCCCGAGTAAGAATGGTAGCTATAGCAGGGTTTAATAAGAACAGTAGGATTTTTCATCACCATCCCCCACTCAAAATTCGTGACGCATGGCAATTAAGGCGACTTTTTTTTCTTGTCCGTGTCGCTATGCAGCACTACCGGTGACATACGCCACGTGTCTGTCGTGGGGCGTGGACCATTTCCGCACGTTTGACGGACGTTACTTCAACTATCACGGCGAATGCAGCTACGGCTACATAATGGCCGAGCATAAGCTAGACGATACGTTCAGCTTCATAACCGAAGTACCGATGTTTAAAGTCCGTGTTGTATTCTTAGACTGTCTGACGGTCGATAACTGTACGAAGGTGCGTTTAAATTAGTTTAGTTTAGATTGGTTTGGTTTAGTTACAATAGGTTTCATTTAGTTTAGTTTAATTTAGTTTAGTTGTTTAGTTTAGTTTAGGTTAAATTACTTTAGTTTTGTTTCGCGTAATTTAGCTTAGTTTAGTTTAGTTTAGCCTGATTTAGTTTAGTTTTAGTTTAGTTTATTCTGGTTTAATTCAGTTGAAAATAATTTAGTTTAATTTAGATCGGCTCATCGGCTCATCGGCTCATCGGTTCAAAATCAAACATGTTTGATTTGGAACGATCACCCGATAAAAATAAAATCGTCTACAAATGAACGCGCACACCTACATCGCTTCATCGCTTCATCGCTTCATCGCTTCATCGCTTCATCGCTTCATCGCTTCATCGCTTCATCGCTTCATCGCTTCATCGCTTCATCGTTTGTAAAAATCGGCTGGTGTGCGGCGGCCTTTACGACTAAATTAGAAATCCGCGATTTTTCACGAACTCGCTATAGGTACAAATCGATTCTCAAACCTGAAATCTTTTTGACGCTTTGCCACAAACTATCTAACAGTGGAAAACGTTCACTAGTTATGCCAACGCTTTTACGGCTATATAATTATTATATAATACGCGATGCTGTATTACTAAAGATGTGAGGATGAGATTACTTACCGAACGACGACCGCACGCGAACGTGTCCACTCATCGTTCGCACCGCCATCCTCAGACCAAAGCGATACGCACGACTTTTTTCGTTTACCAGTTTTTACGACAATATTTTTCCGGCTACACGCTCGGTGCGCAACAAAAATGAAAAGTCATCGTCGTTGCACACAAGCACTGATCTTCTCGCGCGCACGGCGAGTGCTTTTAGATGTTTTCCCGTCGCCCCTATTAGTGCGCGCAGCACGCCCGACGCGAGCATGCACCCTCGTGTGTTCAAGGACCCGCGAGCTCCCACGCACGCACAGTGACGGGATTAAAGAAATACCGGAACGAACAGCCACGGGTCGTCAACCTGTGCGTGGCCCCGCGTCCAATACGCGCACGCTTGTTCGCCGCCAACAGACGAGCGCAGTGATGGGACTAACTGCTGGTAATGGGACAGGTGGGTAAGATTCTGGTATGATGATGGGCGCGCGGGGGAACGAGGTGTTAGCGCGTACAATAGCGTGCATTGAGTCAACAAACGCAGTGACGGTAAACGGCGAGAGTGGAACGCTCTTCCGTAAACTTGCAGTCACAGGGAGGTGGTGTGTTGTTGCGAGCAGGGGAATGGGGGGGGGGATAGCACAGCGGAGATAGTCACGCGGTTGTCGGCGCGTATAGAGAGATTCTGTTAGGGGCAGTAGAGTCACAGTCAGTGTTTCGGAGCGCCCAAGCATTCACATCACTACATGGGGCACACACACTCTAGGGTTACTAACTCTCTCTACGGTGGGAGCATTGCCACCTCTGTGCTACTCCACTCTATTCTAATATATTGATCTCTTGTATCATATTATTATACCTTTTAATATATATATATATTATATATATATATATATTAGATATATATATATATATATATATAACACGCATGAATGTTGCAATGTATGACCCCCGCCTGTCGCAATGTCACACGCACGCATACCACACACACACACACACACACACAAACACACACAGACACACACACACACACACACACACACACACACACACAAACACACACAGACACACACACACACACACACACACACACACACACACA
>NW_014577457.1:52914-56157 GCF_000485595.1 Priapulus caudatus
CCCAGATCGGTCGCGCTGGCCTGCGTGCGTTGTGAAGTTCTTACATGTTTGTAGCACGCATGTTAAACCCCAATGTCGCGTGGGCACTGCGTGCGTTGTGATATTTTACATGTTTGTAAGGCACGCAATGTGGTTATAACGTACCCCCGGTGCAGCGGCTGGCCAGTGGGTTGCAGGCCCAATGTATGTGCCGCCGGGCAGCGGCCCTCGCGGTGCTTTGTGAAGTTTTACATGTTGTGAGCGCGCCATGTTAACCCAAGATGTCGCGCGCTGCGTGCGTTTGTTGAAGTTTTACATGGTTTTTAGCTACGCATTGTTACCCCAGATGTCGCGTGGCGACGACGTGCGCGTTGTCTGAAGTTTGTACATGGAGTTGGTACGCACGCATGTTCACCCCAATGCTTTAACCGCCAATGCTAATGAGATCGGTGCTATATCGTCATTGTTTCCGTAAATCAGTATATACTAAGGTTGCCGTCTACGTGGCGGCTCTGGCTGTGGCTTAATCAGGAGTGTGATAATATAGACATCGTCTAACACATTGTCAATTATGCCTCACACTGCTGGTTCTAGCAGAGAAGTACTGCGACTTGCGCAGGCGTCAGCTCTAAACTGTGACACACCAATGTTTTATTTGGGCCCCAGCACGTGCCACGCCGCTCCGCTGCTGCCATGTTAACGGGTCTCGTATATTGGGTATTCCGGGTCACGCAGTTGCATTGCGTATATCGTGGTCGATGAGCGAAATAACAGAAAAAACTACGCACACACAAGCGTGCCAGAGCGCGAACGCGAACAGACGCTACATACATGGTACGAGGCGACACACTGGCACGGCACCAGTCACCGGAGGCACGCAGTGCACAATACAGTAGTCATAATACAAGCACAGGCGACACCGCTCCAGCACGGGGGGAGTGCCGGACGTATAGGCACGCATATACATAACATATTCACACGACGGCAGCGCGCGACACACAGCATCACACACACACCAATCACCATCACGCACAGCACGCACGCGACATAACATATTATATCATCACCACACCACCTCACTCACGCACGCACATTACATACATACATACATACATACACCACACACAGGAGCACACACACGACACAACCATGGGCACAACTCACCCACCGCACCATACATACATATACACACACACCCACAACTCACGCCCTCACGGCAGCGGCACGGCACATCATACATATACAACAACTGCACCCCTCACGGCACACACGGCGTTGCGTAAGGGGGTACCGTGCGCACATACATACATAACACGCACACACCACACACACCCCATCACACACACACACAACACTGACCCCCACTCACGCGCACACGGCATACATTAACATACATATACACACACACACTCCCACTACGCACGGGCACGCACACAGGGACGTCCACAGCACACACACATCACACACTCACGGCACTGTCTCTCTGTCCATCTCTGTCTCCCTGTCCTCTCTGTCCTCTGCTGTCCTCCTCTTTTCTCCACGCCTTTTCAGACTCCTGGGCGACATGAGGCTCATTTGAAACTCCCCCCATGTCGCTCCGGTTAGGTCGCGCCCTTCTGGCTCATCTTCCTCCAGATGTCCATTCTCTTCTTGAGTTTCGCCTCCAGGTTGACTTATTGCCTTCCTACCCGACAACTTCTTTGCGGGTTCCAGCTCAACGCTCGCTGCCGTGTTTATGTCAGTCGCTTCCTTGCCGCAGTGTGTGGCCAGACCAGCCCCCATTTCTTTTTCTTCATTTGATTCGATTGAATGAGGCTTCGTCTTTTCGCGCAGAGTTCTTTATTTGTGATGGTGCGCGCAAAATATTTCTGAGGAACTTCTTCAAGGCATTAATACGCAGAGATAAATAGACAAATTTGTTATTGATATTTACCCCCAATGTTACTCACCAACGAACGTAATATGCATACATGACGCCATGTTATTACTGTAACGAAAGTAAAATCAACGGACTTTTTATTGACGGCCGTGTCCCGTTTCTTCGTGTATATCTCGGTAGTGATTGGGCTCCGCATACATTATTATAGCTTTGAAACATCAGAGCACTCTGTTATCGACCGTACGTACTCCCTCACAGCTTGCTCAGCCACTCTGTAGTTACAGAGTGATAAATGTTTCACTGTCGATTAGAGCGTTATAGTGAGCACCGAGGCCGCAAACAGAATTTTTTTTTATTTATGTCGGGGCAACTTCGACAAATCTACGGTATACACTCGCGATTCGGTAGTTGTCGTGATCAGGGTTTACTAAGTAACGAGTGTTATAGACGGGGAGGACAAGACACGTACCCGCGTGTTTGACAGGTCGACCAGAAACCGTCCTGATTATGTCTTTTTTTACCTAATGAGTCAATGCAAGAGCAGAGCCACATTGACAAATAAAGTTGTAAAAGATATTGTACCGATATAGGACGTGGTACCATATTATGGGCATGTATGCACACACACACGACCACGCCCACGCACGCAGCGCAACGCACAAGCACGCACGCAACGGCACACACGAGACATAAAACCTTAATACTTTAGGCAAACTGTTGCTCAAAATAAAGGGTAGTACAGTGTCTGAATTAGATAAGCACAGTTAGTGTTCATCAATAAATAGCTATCCATACAAGATATTGACAATTTTGCTCTGTATTAAACTATAAGCACCATTTATAACATACAAGAATAACAGTGAAGATAACGACCTCTATATGGATTGTGTTGTCGTGCACGCGCGCGTGCGGCGGCGCGCGATGTGTGTGTATGTGCGCGTGCCGTGGCGTGCGCGGCCGCGCATGTGTGGTGTGTGCGATCGTGCGCGCATGTGTGTGTCTGTGTGTGCGTGTGTGTGTGTGTGTGTGTGTGTTGTGCATAATTAAAAGAACAAAATATTTAATGATAAAATTATCGATTTTTTGATAAATTCGTTAAATACTAAAATAAAATTTTTTAAGATGATTAAAGGCCAATCAGAATCGCACGAATGTTTTCAGGGAATCAACTGCGTTGACCCGAAATATTGTCCCTGTATCCACGGAAACAGATTTCACCAAGTCGGTGAAAGTAGAAGACATAAATGCAACACCTGGTAAGTCAAAATTAATAACTTATAAAAGTGTTAAACAAATTAAAATAAATTATTAATAAATTAATAATTCACTGGTAAGTAGTTTTGGCGTAAAAAAATCACATGTTGCACATTTGAAGAAGTCTCACA
>NW_014577457.1:58792-82888 GCF_000485595.1 Priapulus caudatus
ATTTATGTCTTATTTCTCAGTAAATATTAGGGTAACCTAGGTCTTATTTCTCAGTAAATATTAGGGTAACCTAGGTCTGATTTCTCAATAAATATTACGGTAACTTAGGTCTTATTTCTGCGTAAATATTAGGGTAACCTAGGTCCTACTTCTCAGTAAATATTAGGGTAACCTAGGTCTTATTTTTCAATAAATATTAGGGTAACCTAGGTCTTATTTCTGAGTTATTATTAGCACCTATTCACTTATAGCATAATCAATAACCTGTCGAGCATAATATGTCGCATAATATATAACCCTAATATATCGCCTTATAATCTATATAGCCTAATCAATCTAGTCTAATCTGTAATCCGTCTAACATAATCTATAATATGGAGAAACATAACCAATAATCCCCTTGTTCACAATCTGTAATTTGTCTAACATAATCTATTATTTGCTTAGCCTAATCTACAATATGTTTAATGTTATCTATAATCTTTCTAGCATAACCTGCAATATTGCTAACCTACGCTATAACCCTGATTAGCGTAACATGTTATCTGTTGAGCCCTTTCATGCAACTCACTGATCAACGGATGAACTTTGCAGCGAAGGAATGCATCAATGGTAAAGTTTGGAACGAGTGCAGTTCGCAGTGCCACCTGACGTGCCATAACACAGACACGGCTCTTCTCGATTCCTGTCCGTTCTCGTGCGTTCCCGGGTGCGAGTGTCCGCAGGGCACATACCTCGACGTTGACCATTGCGTGCCGCAACAGGACTGTCCATGCTATTACCAGAAACTGCGCTACGAGGCCGAGTCGACGATCAATTATCGCTGTAACGAATGGTGAGTACTGCACCGAGCTGATCAATGCTCTAATAATGTTTATCACGCGCACGCACCGCACGCGCCACGCACGCCACGCTACGCACACGGGGCGCGCGGAGTACGCAGTGACACACCCACGAACGCCGCACACACACAACACACACACACACACGGCACACACACACACACACCACACCGCGCGCGCCACCAACACAGCACACACACACACACACAACACACGACACACACACAACACGACACACCACACCACACACCACAGCACACACCATTTACACCCCCATATATATATAGTATAATATATATATATATATAATACATATATATATATATATACATATATGGTATACCCGCTAATTCATCTAGTGCATCAATATATATATTATTATAATATATATTGGATCACTAGGGTGAATTACGCAGCAGGCGAGTAATAATCAGATCTATATTGTATAATAATGTAATGCGCTCTCATAAACAAGGATATAGAAGATAGGACGGACTTAGGACGACTTCTGTTCGTCTCGTTCGGTTTGTTCGTTTCGTTCGTCTGTTTCGGTCTCGTTCGTTGCGCTGTATCGCTCGTTCGTTCCGTTCGTTTGTCTCGCTTTGTCTCGTTCGTTCGTTTGGTTAGTAGTTCGTTAATTATTTTTTTCGTTCGCTCATTCGCTCACTGTTTTAATTTTTTTTGCTCGCACATTCCTCCAACGAACATTTCACGTACGCGCTCTCCTCTAAATCTGTGCATGTTATTTGCAGCGCGTGTAAGATGGGCATCTGGGAGTGCACGACAGAGCTGTGTAATGCGACGTGCGCCGTCATGGGCGGGCCGCATCTTAGTACCTTCGACGGACTGACGTACGAGTTCCCGGGCACCGGCTGCGAGTACGTCCTAGTCGAGTCACTTGACGAGATTCCTACGGATAGGAACAAACTGCGCGTGTCCATCTTCCCGGAAACATGCGGTGGTCCCGCTCGCTGCACAAGCACGCTATTCATAGAGATCCTACACACGCGCATAGGATTGGCTTCCGGGGTAAGTTGTTGCCATGGTAACGCTATGTAACGTTGCGTAATGCTGATGTTAATGCTAATGTTGTGAGATGGCATTGTTGCCATGGTAATACTGTGTGATGCTGATTATAATATTAATGAGGGTACGATTGTGTCGTGGCTATGGTGATATTATGTAATCTCTATGATAATGCTGATGCTGTGCGACGAGGTTGTTGACATGCTACGCGCTAAATTAATGCAGTAAACAGATATCCCATGAACTCTGTACGAACACGATCTCAAGTTGAATATTTCCGATCGCAGTCCTTTAGTTTTCCCACTAGGTGGCAGCACACATCATTGTTCTGCGAAGCAGTATTGATAACGATACGTCATATGTCTGTCCATGCTTGAGTATCGTTCGTTTATGCTCTTGGTCGATCTTCGGCTAATATCTTGAGGGGGGTGCATCTTAAAGAGCACCAATGAGAGGAGGGTTTATCTCAAACTGACGCCTCACTAACAATATCTTTACTCTGGACTCTATGCAGGGTCCGGTGACGGTGAACGGTGACATGATACGGGTGCCGTACCGCAACCAAGATGTCCACATCAAACAAGTGTCCAGCATGATGATTCTTGTAGAAGGATTCGGTTTCGCCATCACGTTCGACGACTTTTCTCGATCGTACATCACTTTCACGCCATTCTACTTCACCAATCAGGTAAACGTTTCAAACTCACTTTTACTCACGTACGTGGCAGCGTTATCACGATCTGTTTTTAAGCTTAAACGAAGCGATACGAAAACCTTACGCTTATCCCGCTGGCCGCTGCAAAAGGAAACAATCTGTCAATCATTCCAAGAAAAGACTGATAGATCGATCGATTAATCAATAAATCAAAAAAACAATCGATAAGTCAAACGAACAATGAAAACTTGTCGGTTAAATGAGACAATGGAGAGGGACACGTTCTGCGCGCAAAACGCGTTGTAAAGCGTTCTCTGCCAGCCTCTCCCCGTCACAACGCACGTCTAATAATTAACGTTTAATATTAATATTAATTAATTTAATTAAAATTATTGTTATTATTAGTTATTATATTTAATTATAATAAGGAAGACATCAATAGTACATAAGAGAAGTAATGAAGGAAGGGCGAACGAAGATTTCGTAATAGCCGCCGCCACTTCACAAACTGTAGATTTCGGATTTCGTCATTGCAGTTGCTCTGCAGGCAAAAGCTATGTCTCTCAGTTTTAGCATTGCGCCCTCCGTTTATATTTTACATAAATTTCACAACTTCCTCATTGATAATATTCGCGAGCTCGCTGCTTTTATATCGAGTCCACCGCTTCGGCATTCGTCACCACTATAGAGAATAATTATATCTCCCTTTCTTGCCGTACTTCATTCATCTATAGTAGTATTGATTTCAAAAAACTATCAAATAATGTTATGGTGAGTGTAATACGGAAAATGTCTTTTTCGTAGACGACTTTCTCTTGCCAAACGGTGGCAGTACCTCCAGTGAGATCGCATTCGGAAACGCATGGAAGGGCGACATGATGGTAAGAGATGCTTGGTGTCAGTCTTCTAGCCCGGGGCCTAACTAACAGTAAACCCGGGGTGTTTATGAAGTACTCGCTCTCATTCTGAACACTGCGCCGTGTCGCGTGATATGCGCTATTTATCGTGAAACGCTCGCGAAACATTCACGGAAGTTGGTCGGAGTTTATATCTATGTCACTAAGCGCTATACGTCCGTTCGAACTAATCATCCGTTCTTAAAGTCGGGCGACGTTGCGCCACCTGGATTGAACAGCGTATAAGTGAGTTGTGCAAATTGATTTCTGATTGGTTCTTGAAGTCAGGTGACCGAGCCTAAAATTCTGAATTTGTTATGAGATATATGGATATTATATATATGAATATATATGGATATTATATGGAATTCTATATTTTTGAAAATATCCAAGCAATACAAAAAAGACGATTGACGACAAAAATATAGTCAAATTGCAATCGGTACATTACAATACGAATTTATATTAACTTTATTTGTCGCCGTTAGTGATGTTACCTAGTTAATTTGCACCTGACTAATGAAATCTGTGAACGAGTACTTATTTGAAACAGAATTGAAAACTAAGTGATTTTATTTCTATAGAATTCATACACGACATATGTAATAGAGACCGAGGTAAAAAGTCGAGCCTGAACATTTAGAATCTCTTGCTTTTCTGTCTTTTACTCTTCACGTTATTTGCTTCAGTGCATGGATTCTGTCATGCCCAAGGATAGATGCGTAGATAACATCACAACCTCGACGAGAGCTCAGCAGGAGTGCAGATTCATTGCGACTTCGTCGTCTGCGTTTGCACCATGTCACGATACGGTACGATGAGTCACCTGATCACGTGATCGCAACGAAATTCTCTGTTTGCATTTCAAGGTCAAAATCGCAGAAAAAACGGGAGTGGGGTGGGAGGAAACGGAGAAACACGAACACGTAGCACGGAAAGTCCACTAAAACGAATTGTCTACCATCTGATGTTTGTTTTTATTAACGATGAACCCCATCGTGCGTACGTAACGTTGAAGAATATGTGTATGATAGCTCGCTATCAGTAGCTTTCACAATTTTTTGTAAACAAAGAGTATTTAAGTTTGGAAATAAAGGCGGGTGAAGCATGTGCTTAGATAGCGTACTGCGCACGCGTACATAGCACGGAGGATTTGAAAAGAATGAAATTCAACCGTGGATCGAATTCTCCTCGTATTTACCTATATGTTTCTACCGCCTCTCATTGTCTGTACTAACTGCTTCGTGTTTATTGCTGTTTTTTTATTTAGATTTTACCGGACGTAGCCATTGAGAACTGCATTCACGACTTCTGTCATAATGATGCATCAGATGAGTCGGCGGCAGTCTGCAGCAATTTCGAGTACTATGCGGCAGAATGCACAGACGAGAATATCATTCTGCAATGGAGGCACGCGTATCTATGCCGTACGTAATCAATGCCGTACATAACCTGCTCCATGAATCTAGACTGCTAGAGTGACGTATAAATCCGATTTTCATTATTTTAGTGCCAGTGTAATTTTCTTGATGTGAAACCACGGGGAAGATAATTCTACGTCATCGATTAGAATTGTAGATTGATTTTTAAGCCATGCAATCATTGAAATTAGATCTAATTAATGCTCCTAACCTTCGTGCTTGATCGTTCATAACAGCTGATTGCAAAGTGACGATGGTCCTATTAGGGTAACCTAGGTCTTATTTTCAGTAAATATTAGGGTAACCTAGGTCTTATTTCTCAGTAAATATTAGGGTAACCTAGGTCTGATTTCTCAATAAATATTACGGTAACTTAGGTCTTATTCTCAGTAAATATTAGGGTAACCTAGGTCTGATTTCTCAATAAATATTACGGTAACTTAGGTCTTATTCTCAGTAAATATTAGGGTAACCTAGGTCTGATTTCTCAATAAATATTAAGCAGCCCTTTAACTTATACATAATCAATAACACTCGTCGAGCATAATATGTCGCATAAGTATATAACCGCTAATAATAGTCGCCTTAATAATCTAATAGTGCCTAATCAATCTAGTCGCTAAATCTGAGATGCCGCTTAACATAATCTATAAATGGAGAAACATAACCAATAATTCCCCTTGATTCACAATCTGTAATTTGTCCTACATAAATCTAATTATGTTGCTTGAGGCCTAATCTAAATATGTTTAATGTTATCTATAATCTTTCTAGCATAAGCCTGCAATATGTGCTAACTACTACGGCTATAGACCCTGAATTACGTAACATGTTAATCTGTTGATCCCTTCCATGCAATCACTGATCAAAGCGGATGAGACTTGACAGCGAGGAATGCATCAGGTAAAGGTTTGGAAAACGAAGTGCAGATTCGCAGTGCCGACCTGACGTGCCATAACACAGACACGGCCTTCTACGATTCCTGTCCGTTCTCGTAGGCGGGACACGGCGGTGGCGAGTGTACCGCAAGGCACATAACCGTCGAACGTTGACCATTGCGTGCCGTCAGCAGGACAGGACGTCCCATCTATTACCAAGACAAACTGCCGCTAGCGAGCCGAGTCGACGAAATCAATTATCGCTGTAACGATGATGTGAGTACTTGCAACCGACTGATCTATGTCTAATAATGTATACCAACAACGCACTGAGGCGCACGCGCACCACGCACGGCACGCATACGCCGCGACAGTACGCAATGCACACACACAAACGTGCGCAACAATTCACAACACACAACAACACACGGACGCACAACACACAACAGGCGACACAACCACGCCACACAAGCACACACACAGCACACAGCACACACCATGACATACAACACAATCACATACAGCCGCCATATATATATATATAAACATATATATAAAATATTACATATATAAATACATATAATATATTATAACATATAATATATCATATATATATATATGTTATAGTTCAATAGATATACCGGGTAATTCACGGCTAGTGATCAATATATTATGATCTATATATATATATATTAGTAATATATATAGTATATATATATATAATATATAATATATTTGTATACACTAGGGTAATTACGCAGAGGGCAGTAATAATCAGATCTAATATTGTTATAGATAATGTAATTGCGTCTCATAAACAAAGGAATGGAAGATAAACCGACCTTCTGTCCGTTCGTTCGATGTCGTTGTTCGTTCGTTGTGTTCGTTCGTGTCGTTCGTGTCCGCGTGTCGTTGCGTTCGTATCGTGCGTGCGTTTCGTTCCGTTCGTGATCGTTCGTTCGTCGCAGTCGTATCTCGTTCGTGTTGTCGTATTCATGTCTCGTCTCGTAATCGTTGTCGTTCGTTGTTTTAGTTAGTTTCGTCATAAGTGGATTTTTCGTTCCGCTCATTCGCTCACAATGTTTTAGCATTTTTTTGCGTCGCACATGTCCTGCCAAGCGGAACATTTCACGTAACCGCGCTGGCTCTCTCTAAAATCTGTGCATGTTATTTGCAGCGGCGTGTACGAGATGCGATGCTGGGCAGTGCACGACAAGCTGTGTAAGTGGCGAACCGAGTGGCGAGCCGTCATCGGCGCGGGCCGCACTAGTACCGCTTCGACGGACCTGACGTAACGAGTTCCCGGGGCCACCGAGAGCCTGCGAAGTACGTCTAGCGAGTCACTTGACGAATTCTACGGCGATAGAAACAAACTGCGCGTGGTCCATTCTTCCCGGAAACATGCGTGGTCACCCGCTCGCTGCATCAAAGCACGCTAAATTTCATAGAGATCCTACACATCGCGCAATAGGATTGGCTCCGGGGTAAGTTGTTGCGCATGGTATGACGCTAGTGTAAACGTGGCGTAAATGCTGATCGTTAATGCTCAGAGGTTTGTGGAGATGGCTACTATGTTGCCAATGGTAAAATACTGGTGTGATGCTGATTAATAATATTCAATGAGCGGTACGGATTGTGTCCGTGGCTATGGTAGATATTATTAATCTCTATGGAATAAATCTGGATGGCTGGGTGCGACGAGGTTGTTGACATGGCTACGCGCTAAAGTTAATGGCAGTAAACAGATATCCATGAACTCTGTACGAACATCGGCTATCTCAAGTTGTATATTCCGATCGGCAGTCCGATTTAGTTTTCACCGACTAGTTGAGCACACAGCATCAATTGTATCTGGCGAGCAGTATTGAATAACGATACGTGCATATGTCCTGTCCTATCGCTTGAGATATCGTCGTTTTATGCCTTGCAGTCGAATCTTCGGCTAAATATCTTGAGTGGGGTGCAAGCTTAAAGAGCACTCAAGATGAGAGGAGGGTTTATTCTCAAAAAAACTGAACGCCTCACTAACAATCGGATCTTTACTCGGACTCTATGCAGGGTCCGGTGACGGTGAACGTGAGCAATATGATAGCGGGGTGGCCGTCACCCGCAACCAAGAATGTCCCACATGCAAACAAAGTGTCCAGGCAATGATGACTTCTTGTAGAAAGATTCGGTTGTCGGGCCATCTACGTTATCGAACCGAACTTTGCTGTCGAATCGTACATCACTTCACCGCCTCATTCTACTTCACTCAATCAGGTAAAGCGTTTCAAAACTCACCTTTTACTCACGTACGTGGCCAGCGTTATCACGATCTGTTGTTTAAAAAGCTTACAATGAAAGCGCGATACAAAACCGTTACCCTTATCACGCGGCCGCCTGCAAAAGGAAACAATCTGTGCAATCGATTTCCAAGAAAAGAGCTGATAAGATCGAGTCCGATTAATGCAATAAATCAAAAAAACATCGATTACAGTCAAACGAACAATGAAAACTGTACGTTAAAATGAGACAATGGGAGAGGACACACGATTCTGCGGCAAAACGCGTTGTAAAGCGTTTCTCCTGACCAAGCCTCTCCCCGTCACAAAGGCACGCACCGTCTAAATAATTAACCGTTTAGATATTTAATATTTGAGAATCGAAATTAATTTAATTAATTAATTAATTAAGTAGATAAATCATATTAATTTAATTAATTAATTTAATTTAACTACGAATTTAATTTATGAAATTTAATAATATTGACGTGAATTATTCACAATTTAAAACCTAGTAATTGCGTGTATGTGCGAGGACTCTCGCGGTACCTATTCAACTGGGAACGGCAGAATGACGACGCTGAACTGCGCCTGACGGTATATCAAATCCAAACGTTTTACGAGTTTGATTGCCAGAGCTTTTACAAATGGACCCGCAGTTGGCGAGGGATTCGCATGCACCATCAGTTCATGAACCCATGTGGAACGAATCAGTCCTGGTAAGTGAACATTCATTTCGCGTGATGATACGTCCATGTGGAACGAACAGTCTGGTAAGTTGACATCATTACTGGTTGGTGAATCCATAGTGGAACGAACAGTCTGTGTAAGTGAAATGCATTCGGTGATTGAGCCGCATTGAGTGAACAAACAGTCAGGTAAAGTAAAGCATGTATTCGGTGAATAGAACCCATGGTAACGAACTAAGTCTGGGTATAAGTGAACAAACATTCGGGGTGTCAACCGGAGGTTAGGGTGAGCTGCGACAATAGGCTGTGGATATTGACTAAATATTCGGTAGGATCGATTGAAAAGTTATTAGAGCGCGATAGTAGATGATGAGTTAAGGGGCAATGATTCAAGTGAATTACGGTGAGCAGCAGGAATGTGCGTGTGTGTGTCGTGGTGTATGTGTGTATGTGCGTGGCCGTGTGTGTGCGGTGTGTATGCTGCGCCGTGTGTGGGTGCGCTGGCGCCAACTGTGTGCCGTTGCGTGTGTGTGCAGCGTGTGTCGAGGACGCGCGTAGGTCGTGGTGTAGTGCGCGTGTGTGGTGTGTGTCGTGCGCGCACGGAGTGTGTGCGTGTGTGTGTATGTGCGCGGTGTGGTGTTGTGTGCGCGCACAGCGTGTGTGCGTGGCGTGTGTGTGCGAAGTGTGTGTGGTTGTGTGGTGTGTGTGTGTTGTGTCGTGCGTGTGCGGTGCGTGTGCGTGTGCGTGGAATAACATACAAAAAGCAGCATACACTGTATTTGTCTGATGATTGTCGGCACACTATAGGACCGGCGCCACAGCGCGGAACTTGTTGTGTCCGACCATCGATGAACCCGACAGGCCCGTTTGACCGATCCTGATCATCAAGTGGTTAACGCCGAAACATGTAATTGTTCTAGAGAGTGGACACACGAAAACATCTCTGTGCATACATGATCGCATCTCTCATGTCCGAACTCTTTCTGCAATCTGCTGCTCCCGTACGCTTACACCTGCGCTCAGGCAGGCTCCCATGTATGACTGGACAATCGACTCTGCTGCCGGACGTAAGACGAACTGCAGAGTGAGTCATTGTGTTATCAGGGCCTTAATACTGACTCGCTTATATAAAAAGGTTCGCTGCGAGCAGCAATGCGTTGCTGGCAGCGCGAAAGATATTATCGGAATCGATTCTGTAAGAATAGTAATAGATGTTTATACGCAATTAGAGTGAACAGTGTTAAAATCAGTTGCGATTCACATTCTCTTTCACAGCACCATACACCGCGCGCGCGCACACATACCACACATCAACAACACAACACACACAACAACACAAAGCACGACACACACACACACACACACACACACACACACACACACACAGGGGTGCAGTGGCCACACAGCGCACACACAGCAACCTATCGCAGGGACGGAGCGCGGGCGACGCGGCGGGCCCGGGGCGCCCCACACCACGCACGCACGACGGACCACATGCGCCACGCGTACGGACACGCGCAGCTTCACAACGCGCGCTGGCACACAGGCCCAGCCACAGCCACACCATATATATATATAGTATATATACGTTTTATTTATGGGTATTATCACGTGGCGTGTAGGTAGGGCCACGTAAGGCTGTCCCGGATACGGTCAAAGGAGTCTGCAAGACGTCACTCGTCTTGTGACTGGCAGGGGAATTTTTGCAGTGGCTCGTCTTGTGAAGTCGCTTTTAGCTCTGAATGGTAGTGGTAGATGCTATAATATATCATATACCATATATGTAAATATATATATATATATATATATATATATACTATATATATATATATATTAAGTATAGCACACACATACAAGATAGTATATATATGCTACCCTTTCTTTTATATATTACAGGAGCACTTCGTTAGTTAATTTATATATAGGACTATTAGTCACGAGTTCGTTAAGTTGTAAGTATAAGATGATGATATCGATATAAGGGTCAGAAATGCGAAGAACGCTTATATTATATATTCCTGGCGACAGAGGCCTGCATGGAAATCTATAAGTAAGACGACTTCGAGATGCATTCCTCGCAGCGGCTGGGCAAATGGTTTAGGCACCGGACCGAGAATCCCAGCCCGAGAGCTCAATAGGTGATCGGCAGCTGCTAAAAAACTGGTCAGATTATTATTCCTACGCACCTCTCATGCATGTATGTAACTACAGCTAGATGTTATGATACAAGCCACCGAACAATTTTGGTATTGTTGAAATAATTTGCGTCCAGCCAGCGTGCTTTTCGGTCATCAGAGGCATTTGCCATATGCACAGGGGACATTGGTACAGCTGAAAAGTCGCAAAACGTTACTTCGGGAGTGTCCAGCGCTCCGATGTTGCGCGATTAAGATAACGACTTAATAAACCAATTAAACCGTAATTGTGTGTAAAGACGATGTTTGCCTTCTATGGATACTCATGTAGTGTCCCCAGCTCGTGCATCAATGGCGTGCTGGAGTGCTCTGACCATGGAAAGGATGCACGAAGCTACCTTGCCCACGGAACAGGTGTGGTGATCAATACGCGTCTCCGTGCCGCAAAGACTTTGTACGAACACGGGATCAACACAACATGTGCACAATCCACGTACGAAAGGCTGCTCATCGCCCTGAGGGGTCTTGTCTATCTCTGATGATGCGTGAGTAGAGTTACACAGTAATGAACGGGATGTTGCATATATTTATACGATGTTTTGGCTCATTATATACACTCCTGGTAATATCAATATCAGCTTTTGGAAAAGCGCGTCCGTTGCTTTTTAGACGAAATAGCACCCAATTCATATCACAAAGATCCAGAGTGGCGTATTATCTTTTGTACAAAAAACAATTTCAAACGTCATAGTTCGAGGAAAAATTTAATTAAACATTTGGTACTTAATATAATACCTTAATTTATAGGCAACGGTAATTTCATATTTAATGATAATAATATTGATTTTACAATTTAATTTGCAAATAAATAATATTTTTATCAAATAAGTAATTATTTATATTTAATGGATAAAATTTATCGATTTTTTGATAAATTGCGTTAAATACGTAATAAACATTTTTGGTAAGATGAATTAAATGAGCGCAATCAGACATCGGCAACGAATGTTTTCAGGAATCAACGCGATTATATTAGCGCCGAAAATATTGTCAGATGCCACGGGAAACAGATTTCACCTCGGTAGGAGACAATAATGCAACACCATGTAAGATCAAAATTAATAACTATAAAGTGATTAAACAAATAATAATAAATTATTAATCAAATTAAAATAATTCCACTGGGTAAGTAGTTTTGGCGTAAAAAAAATCAGCATGTGCACATTTGAAAGAAGTCTCTCTACACAGCATATTATTAGCTACTCGCCAGGATTAATGCATATTTACATGTATATTAACTACATCAATTGCACACTGCGTTATCATACTAAATCGCTTGTGTAATTTCCTCTCATCAGTACTATTAGCTCAGGGGAGATAAACAGCGGTGGCAAATATTCGGTAATTATGATATACACTATCAGCCTGCGACGTGTCTCTAGCATCTCATGACAAATACGACATAACGACATAAACGCTCTCCTACGACAACTATTTGTCATAGGAAGATTCCTTCCTAGACAAATATTGGGCGGAGTCAACTTTCGTTCCGCTTATGACCAGCTGAAATTACTGCGGGCGCCTCTCTATGATGCGCCAAGCACATTGTCCGCCGGTTTCCCGCCGCCTTGCTCGAACCGCAGCGGGGTGCACCGGCCTGGCTTCGCAGCACGGCGCGCCGAAGCGGGGAGTACCCGTGCGAAGCGCAAGCGGGAAGACAGAGAGCCAACGCAGCAGCAGCCGCGGCGTGAGCAAAGGAGAAATGCAAGTTTCGCCAAGTTAGGAGTACAGTAAGAGCCACGCCCAGTAGAGAGCCCTAGCTGGTTAAGCGCTGGAGCGAAGGAGAATATGCATAGTTTTTCGCACAAGTTAGGAAAACAGAACAGAAGCCACGCACGTTAGGGCACAAGCGCGCGTGAGAGAGAGAAAGCGTCGCTCGTGTAGCAAGAGCCACGTCAGCCAAGAAGCGCGCGTGAGCGAGGGAGAGCTAGAAGTATACAGTGGACACGTTGTACGCGCCGAGCGAGGTCGGACAAAGCTCAGCGAAGGGGAAGAAGGAGGAGGAGAAAAGAGGAGACGAAAGGCGCAGAGCATCCACCGTGGGTCGACGAACGACGACCAGAGAGGGACAGAGAGGAGGAGGAAGAAGAGAGGCAGAGAGAGAGAGTGAGACAAACGCACAGCGTGATTTACGTTGGTTCGTTTACTTTGCGTTTGATGTATATTCTGTAACGGTAGTGTAGCGGTATCCGCAGTTGATTGTATAATTCTGGAACAATACGCCGTAGCGGTAGCCGGCAGTTGATTGTATGATTCTAGTAACAATACGTGTGAGGTAGCGCGCCGCGCGAAAAGACCGTACGAGTGCGCGGTGCTGAATCTGATATTAGCGCGTTCACACACAGAAGAAACCGGCGATGCTAATGGCGATGAAATACCGAAGATAATTGTGTCGTTGTTCAACACAACGGAAATATCTCGCTAATCGCCGAGCGGATAATTCTATATCCGAACTGCGCAGCTCACTGTGACATATGCCGACTCAGTGCGCTCCACTCGTTGATGGTAAAAACCAGCAGTTTATGCTACTTCGCTAGCCGCCGGCCATCTTTAAACTCCATAAACGCGTATTCCAATCTGAGGCGCTAACGCGTATCCGAGCGGTTGCGCGCCATTCCTAACTGGACAGAATTCTGTCCACGTAGAATATGCCGTTACCGGTCCCAATCTGAGTATGCGATGTGGAGCGAAGTACAGTCTAATAATCGCGCTATCCAAATAATCGAGCAGTCAAAATGCGGACTTGGACGCGATGCGAATGCTGGCGATTATTAGTGAGCTATTATTGCGTTCACACTTGTAATAAATCCTGTAATTTCGACTCGCGATGCAAAAACCGGATTTGCATCCCGCTATTCGCGCCAGTGTGAACTGCGCCCTATTGATTGTTGGTGTTGTTCATCTAGAGGCTGATATTGAATTGTTGGTTGTGGTTCATCTGATAATTGATATTTGATTTTGACGGTGATTGTCGCGGTGTGGATATTGATATCGAGGTGTCGGTGGTGTGTCACAAATACATGCTAGCGCCTTGACATTTCCCCCATCGTTTCCCTGGTTTCTTTTGCGCGTGACAGCGGCGCGGCGTGATCATACAAAAACGAGTATGCACAACTACGTACACGTTGACTCACATACAACAATATTTGTCATAGGAAGAATCTTCCTATGACAAATAGTGTCATAGGAGAGCGTATATGCGTATGTCGTATTTGTCATAGATGCTAGCAGAACAGGCTGAAACTATGTAGTTGGGAAACGAGCCCTTTTACGTAAACCGCGCAGTAGTAAAACAGCAACCGCATTTTACGATGAGACAGTTGATAGCTGGGACGATCGCGGGGATGTTTATGTCGTGAGCACTACGTTATGATGAAAAACGCTACAAATCAGGATACTGGGTGTGGTACAACCACAGACTATAGGAATACCGTTAGTATGTGGTACAATTCAGGTAAATGAGCCAGAGCGAGAGCGCCATCTGTCGTGGAGTTTGTGCGTATTTATCCGTCTCAGTGAATAGCACTAGCGGATGCTGCAGCATTGTAGTGGTATACTCAGAAGGGGTGATCGTAACGCTGTTGCCATGGTAACTGGTCTGTTCCCTGACTAGTTAGATAGTTTAGTTCCGTGGATAGTTTAGATAGATAGCTAGATAGCTAGATAGATAGATAGATAGATAGATAGATAGATAGATAGATAGATAGATAGATAGATAGATAGATAGATAGATAGATAGATAGATAGATAGATAGATAGATAGATAGATAGATAGATAGATAGATAGATAGATAGATAAAAGATAAAAAGGCTAATCTTGTGTGTGTGTTTTTTTGACATCGCTTTTTTCCGTGAAGACTTGTCAAATCAATTGTGAGGAATTTACCTAAGAGAAGATTGCTATCATAAAATTCTGTTTTTAAAGGTTCTAATTGAAGATACGCGCCAATCGATGATAATCTATAATTGAAATAATGATACGCTATCGATAATACGCAAATGATGATATGCTATTCATGATATGCTATTCATGATAAACAATTAATATTGGCAATACATGACAGATAACCGTTGATTGCCCACCCATCATAAACAACCGATAAAAGACGATCAATTATCGATTATCGATTTCTTCTACAGGCGAATGTCACGCGGTCGGCGACCCGCATTACATCTCTTTCGATGGGGCCTACTTCGATTTCCAAGGAGACTGCAGTTACATCCTCGCACAGGACTCATCCGTCAATCACACGTTCGATGTCATCGCCTCGAACGTGATGTGCGGAAGTTCGGGAGTGACGTGTACAAAGGATGTAGAGATTGTTCTTCAGCAGTCGATCAATATTCGTCTGCTGCGTGGCCGTCACGTGAGTCTCCCGTCGACGTTTACACGCTCCTTATACAGAGTCGAGCGAGATGTGGAGCGAAAACGTCAAAGAGCAAGCGAGAGGGAGAGAGAGAGAGAGAGAGAGAGAGAGAGAGAGAAGAGAGAGAGAGAGAGAGAGAGAGAGAGAAGAGAGAGAGAGAGAGAGAGAGAAGAGAGCAGAAGAGAGCACGAGAGGAGAGAGGGAGAGGAAAAGAGAGAGAGGAGATAAGAAGAACGAGAGAGAGAGAGAAGAGAGAACAGAGAGTTGCAGAGAAAAGATATGAGAAAAAGCGTGAGAATTGTTAGTAATCAACTCTCCTCTTTCTTTTCGTCTCCTCTCTTTCTCTTCTCTCTCTCTCTCCTTCCCCTCTTTCTTTCGCTAAATCTATCTTCTCTTCTCTCTCTTTTATCCGTCTCTCGCGTTTTATTTCCTCTTCACGGCTCTCCGCTCTCCTTTTCTGCGTCCAATTTCTTTTGCGCTCCCTCGCCTCTCCCTACCCTTTCCGCTCGCCGGCCTTCCATAATCTCCTCTCCTCATTCTGATTTCTAATATTTTTCCTCGTATATGGACGTGTGTGGATCGCGGTGTGCCGTGCGTGCGGTTGTCGTGTTGCGTCGCGTGGTCTACACCTGTAATGTGTGTTTCGTTGCTACCAACTGCGTGTGGCAGTTAGAATATCACTTCGCGTAGGTGGCAATACCGGTGGTTCTGTTGGGTACACCGTTGACCGAATATGAACGCGGCCATATTTTCTGACTCTCTAGTTTGCTTTAAAACACATTCATTATACTATATGAATTGAACTTAGCGACCACGGTTAAATATATATACATTCATATTCATATATAATTTATATAATGTATATAGTGTTGTGTTGTATATATGTATATTATATGTACTTATTTATCATGTACTAATACTTGTTTAGGTGACTCGTGAATGACATCGCTGTCCCACCTACTAAGATTTAACGAGCCCAATGGGCTAAACATCACCAAGATCTGGCTTTCACCGTGGTTTGTCAACGACCTCATTCGTCCTCATAGTCATGTGGATGGAGGTACATACACCTAAAGAATGAAATAATATATTATATATATCGTTTTTTCAATATACGTTTCAATGGCAATTGCGCACTACCGTAGCTGCCGGTTTATATGTCTTAGGGTCAAGTTAAAAGTTCGTTGAAATGAAATACATCAGCAAATCACCTTGCTTTAATATCTTAAGACTCTATACGCGATGACACATCGGCGCTTTATACACATCTTCATTCAATCATCGCCAGACGGACAATAAATTATGGGCGATAATTATATATGATAATATTGATAATGAGGAAGACGAAACCCTAGAGATCCGTAGTCATAAAAATACACAGTAAAGAAAACGATGATGTAAAGGAAAAAAAATGAACCGTACTTATTACGTCGATTGTTGTTCGTCGAATAGACCTAGAGTTCTATCATCTTGGACCAGTGCATAAGCACGGGAACTGCTTGTGGCGGAACACGACGGAATGGGACAACGACTTCACCTCCGGGCGGAGCGGAGTCGTCGACAACAAAGGCGCAACCTGTTCGCCGACGGCAACTCGTGAAAATGTCGGCGCACTTGGGCGCTGACGGGTGGACCACAGGTCATGCACCAGAAACGCCCACGTCGGGTGGAGTAGGGGTGAAGTTTTAAATTATTAAATTAAAAAATTATTTATAGAATTATCAAAAAGAAAAATCATATTTATTATATTAATTTTTTATATTCCATTTAAATTTATGCAAGCTCTTTATGGCCGCAGACATTCAGAGCTGTTCTCAATAATTATAACGCTGCTTTTTGTGATCGATTTGAAATTCTTGTCTAACCATAGATGTTCGCGGGTCTAACATTTGTTGTAAAGAACAGTAGAAGCAGTCCGGTAACTCGCAACAGAATCAAATTTAAATTAAGGTTAAATTTAAATAGATATAACGCGGTTATCCGACGCGTACTCGGCGTATATATACGTTATAACGGATTGTGTATCATATACAACTTATCAAAGCGTATATACACGTGATATTTTCTTTGAAGCATATATAGTCTTAACATTATTTTATTATAGGCTCTCAGTTATTTATATTTCCCGCTCTTGAAACATAATATACTCCTCCTAGAAAATCTCAGTAATGTAGTAGTCGGTACACATTTTGTCTGTCGTAATTTGAGGATCGGCCCGCTCTCTATGGCTTAGCAGATCATGTAACTTTCATCTACAATGACATATTCGAGGCGGCGTTCGGCAGCTCTGGGTGACATCTTGGTCGAGCAATAACATCCAACTGCATTTACACGCTTGTGGGTACGCTATGTATGTACACAGCGCAGAATGCTGCATTCTAACGTTGCTAAGGTGATATGCGTGCTACAGCATACTCCGAAAAACTGTCTCCCTCCGCTAATTTGTTCTAAAGTTGTACTAAGGATGTGTCGCTAACGCGAAGACAAGATTGTCCACTACCGATTTGTACCCTGATGATTGTTACTAACCGAACGATTTCAACTAAGATGTGTACCTAAGCCGAGCCCACACTCCCTCCTCGGCGAAAATTGCACCTACAGATTTTGTACGCTAGGATTGTTCGGTAACGGGACAAGATTGTTCACTAACAGATTGTGAGTGATGTGATTACCACGCAGCGCTGTTAGACGACGGCGCGCACATTTCTCTCGTCAGACTGTTCCAAGGGAGGAGATTGCGAGTGGTCTTTGCACTGCGCTTGCCTCGTTTGCCGATAGCTGTTCGCAGCCGGGTTACCCTGCGCTGCGAGATTCCCAAGACCTTATGCGCGTAAATATGCACGCGCTGTCTTTACCATATATCAAGCAAGCGCCGTTGGGTCGCAAATTATAAATTATTACATATATATAATATATTATATATAACATATAGATACGTAATATATATAATCTCTATTACAGACATTTGTCGTGTTAACGGTTACGAATTTGAGCGCTAATATACTTCGCAAAAATATGGTTGACAGTAGCTTTCGTTGTTTCTACCCCTAAAATTATTGTTATCGATTACATTACATCATCATAATATATTATTTTCGACGTTATCTACTTTCTTTTCTTGTTGGTGAGTTTCTCTCGTAGTAATATCGTATCGCAAAAAACGGCTTTTTTTATGAATATTTGTACTTCTTCTGACCGAATCGCATTTTAGACTAGGTATTATACACAAACGTATGAGGTGGCAGAAGTACTGTATACTATATATAATAAAGTAGTGTAAAGTGTATTTGTATTATCGCTTTGCTGGGTGTGTTCCTAAAATGCGTACATGTGGAAAATGGCTTATAATATTATATATATATCATATTATGCTTTATATATGCTGGATTATTCGCACGCCTATTCCGGATATAATATATGATATATATATATACTACGATCTATATGTATAGATATATATCCCGGATTATGTTTCTCAGCAGCTTATACAGTGCGAAATGGCTCACGGTATCAGCATGCGGGCCATGTCCAAGAAACCTGTCAGAACATGAGGAGACAACACCGGACCGGAATGCTAACCAACACACGCGGATGTCGTAGATATGCTTCTTTCCTCCCGGCTACATAGCAACACGGTGAGTCCAACTGCGATGGATCAGGGATATTATGTATAAATATAAGGATCATATTCCTAATATCGAAATGTTTACTAGATTAGCGTATACTTCGCGATACGATTGATTGAGATACTTGCGTATATACTCTCGAACGCGCGTCAAACAAAAATCACCGGAGGCGAAAGGTACCAATTCCACTGACAGCAGAATGCGTCTAATAGAAATCCTTAGTTTTGTTCTTTATAGGCATCGCTTTACGCTGGCTATTCCGACAGTTTACCGTGAAAAAATGGAATATTATATTTTAAACTGTGGAAAAGCTAGCGAGCTCACCCTAGTTGAACAGACTATGTAAATAAACGCTAATTATGTGGCATGCATCCTGATACGACAGGTCGTAATATGAAGTTGTGTTGTTACTTGGACAGCGAAAACCGCTGCATACCGGCGGACAAATGCCGTGCTAATCACATGGGGCGTTCAGTTACGAACAAGGGACAGGTACTAGGCGAAACTGCCAAGAACTGGTTAGTGAGTCACTTGGCTGGTTTTCTCTAATAACAAAAAAGGCACGCATATGCCGGCACGCTATGTGAAAGTTGTTGCTGCGTTATATATATTTATAATAATATATATATATATAATATTAATATATATATTATAATGACACAAGCTCGAAAGAGATGACTACATACGCGTTGCTGCCGGCCTGTGGTTACGCTCACAAAAACTGCACTTTAACGAAGAACGTCAAGAAACACGCCTGTTTAAACAGTTGATTTTCGCCAATCGCATACTATTCACTGTATTTCTCTAATTCCTACTGCCTTCGTTTCATGCCAAGTTCAATGCGATAGTGGACGTCAACTGCAGCAGCTAACTAAGCTGACTGCATAAGCGAGTAACACTTGCGCCACTGGGAATTTCCTGGTGATAACAAGAGTGTAATTCTCTCGCCGGGTGGCAATGCGCCGGGGGCAGATGATGCGCGGACGGGATCCGATGAAAGCTGGTGGCGGGTAAGCCACAGATGTCATAGATGCAAACAAAACTCGGAGGAATGAAACAGGCAACATTTTTTATTTGGGGGATAAACAGGTATAATTAATAATGCAAGAAGTAATATACAGTCGTTGGTTCCTATATATATAAAGTTTTAAAGGTTTTAGGGCTTGAATTTGATGTATTGTTAAATAGTGTGTTAATATAGAACGCCATCTTGTTTGACAGTCCCATATGTGTGCGTTTCTAACGTGGATGTCAAAGTTGAGTTTGGCGGCGATGAGCAGCGATACGTACTGAGATGGCAGGCGAGAAGATCATATCGAGAATGCGTTTTATACCATAAGCAACGATGCTACACAATATTCACCTCTTTACAGGCGCGCAGCAGCCCGCAGCACGACCGCCGCCCGATCACGCACGGGTCACGCTCATAACATCCACACACCGGGTCCAACGCACGCACTCAGCCCACGCACACACGCACTTCGCGTACGAGTGAAAGAGATGGTGATTTACGAATAGCTTTATTAGCTATTATAGTTATAGTTATTATGAAACAAATGAATTTTTATTGGCAATTTTAAGCTGAAAAGAGCTGTTCACTGCAGATCAATGATCAATGCGCTAAACGGGGAATAGTATATACGCAACTAAACACTGTGACGGCATACCCGACTGCTGGATAGTACCGTGATATAGGCTGTCGTAAGTATATCATAATATAAGCACTCTGTCATGACTCATCTACCGTAACAAATTACACTAAAAGACGAGCAATTTTGCGTGATTAAGAAGTTAATTATATTTAACGACGCTACGCATTATAAATATGAATATGAGTCATGGATGAATGAGATTAATGAAATAAAGAATGGATAAATCATATAATAACATATGATTACATGACAAATAAAGGTAGATACAACTAGGATTGCGTATTAGGAGTATGATTAGGCTAGTACTAGTAGGCCTATTCAGTTATTATTCTGATACGCGATAATAATTGTGACCGCATTATTAGAACCAGTCACGAGGTACGCGAGGGGGCAGATTAGAAAGGATTTTTTAATACTATTACGAAATATTTTGAAGATTTTTGACGAAAGGAACCTTACACGAAGTGAGAAATAATTTTTTTTATACTATTCACGAAGATTTAAATAAACGCTATTTTTGCTCGCAGCGCCAACCTCCTGCAGCAAGAAGAGTATACCGTGCGCCTAGTGACAATCGTTATTCCTCTTAGCTAGTGTTGCGACGTGAATAATGACTGTGGGACGGCACCTGACAGCGCGACGAGAAAACTGGCGGTATGTAATCTTACAGTGTCGCGAATATTGACATATTCGGCATTGCTTGAAAGTTATTACACCAGGCGAATTCAAACACGCGTTTCGATCAATGAACGCTGGAGATAGACGTCTGATGATACGACGCTGAGATGACGCTGAGATACACAGCCGGATAGACAGATGTGCGAACGTCGGATTGCGAACGAAACTCGCAGACGAGACCGATTAGATAGACAGAATAATATATTTTTTTTGCGTGGGGCGAATTGACCTGCTCTGTTTAATAACTGTACGTATAATCTAGACGCGCTGCTACTAAACGCATTAAACCATGCAGGCGCAACACAAGCGTCCTAGACCTTTCATAATTTCCTAAATAATAATCTAATAATAAAGATAAATAGTTTATATGATTTAATATATGTAAATAATCGATTGCGTTACGTTCAGTGGGAGTGCGAATGATGTCGTGAATATGACTGTGGAGGAAGGGATTCTGCATTCCACTCTTCTTCGTTGTGCGACCGGCATGATGATGTGGAGATATGTCAGACGATTCGGATTGCATGTAATTAGAATTATCAGTACTCTATTATACTATTAGTATTCACTACTACTACTACACAAACTCTCTTCCTACTTATTATCCCATCAATGGCATTGTTAAAGGTCATGGATTTAATGCTGTAATCATCGTCACATTGTGTTAAATAAATAAATAAACTAATAATAATACATAATAATAAATACTAATTATTAACTAACTAATCTAATAACTAAATAAATAAATAAATAAATACCTAACATAAGTAAATAATAAAATAAATAAAATTACTAAAAGCATTGAGCTTCTAATATTTGCGCAATTGAAATATACGTACATGCGTACACATTCGGTCATTAATTCACATAGACTACATGATTCTACGCTCGCCGTGTATATATAGCGACTAGTTATGATTGTTGAATTGTACCTGCAATGTACCTGTGAAAATTAGACTTGTGATTCTCAGGTATAGGCGCGCGGTGGCTTACTAACATTCGCGTTCCGCCGCATGTGAATCGCATGCGTCCTGAGGCCGCTGACGCGTACCAGCGTGCTTCGTCATGGCTTCGGCGAGTGGCGTGACGTCATTATACTGCACAGATAGTTCGTGCATGATGAATTCTGCGCGCTGGCGTATTTCAGGGTGCGTCTGCCCATCCTCTTCAGTTCAACGTGTGGTGATTGCACGTGTATACGTCTGTGGATGTATGGCGATGGATTCTCAGATGCGATACGGATGCGGACGATTGTAAAGTAAAGAGGCATGTTAGACTGGTAGGAGGCCTAACCCACTGTCTCTTTACTAATTATAACTACTATTGTTGTTATTATTTATGTCCATCGTTCACCCTCGTTTAACATAATTTAATAGAATAAGGTTCAACGCGGTATTTGAACGACGAGTACATTTCATATAATTGTAAGATATTACTCGCTCTCCCTTGTTTCAGCGTGTGCTGGCATACGAATATTTGATCAGCATATCTGTATATCAGATATAGCTGTTGTGAAAATTATGACAATTTAGCAACGTATTGCGAAGCAATGATAAAGGTGCGTATACGTTAGCAAGACTGCGTATACGTTAGGCAAAGACGTGCGTATACGTTAGCAAAGACTTGCGTATACGTTAGCAACGACTGACCGTGGCGTATCGTTAGCAAAGACTCGCGTATAACGTTAGCAAAGACTGCGTATACGTTACGAAGACTGCTTATAACGTTAGCAAAAGACCTGCGTATACGTAGCAAAGACTGCGTATACGTTAGAAAAGACTGCGTAATACGTTCCGCAGATAGACTGCGTATACGTTAGCAAAGACTCGCGTTCCGTTACAAGACTGCGTATCACGTTAGGCAAAGACTGGTATACTACAAAGACCTGGTATACGTTACAAGACTGCGATACGTTAGCAAAGACTGGCGTATACGTTAGCAAAGAACTGCGATACGTTAGCAAAGACTGGCGTTACGTTAGCAAAAGACTGCGTATACGTTGCAAAGACTGGCGTATACGTTACAAAGCTGCGTATACGTTAGCAAATGACTGGGCGTATACGTTAGCAAAGACTGCGATACGTTAGCAAAGACTGCGTTACGTTAGCAAATAGACTGCGTTTACGTTTAGCAAAGACTGCGTATACGTTAGCAAAAGACTGCGTTACTTAGCAAGACTGCGTATACGTTAGCAAAGACTGCGTATGACGTTAGCAAAGACTGCGTATACTTAGCTAAGGATAAATCTACAATAGATATTAACGCGCGCTGTTTCTGAGCACGCTATATAATACGATACAGAAAGACAGCCGAATGACGAGTGGCGGCGCTGTGATGCAGTATGCCTGTATGTGCGCATAATTCTGTCGGTCTGGCCACGCCATCGACGTGTGCCGATTTGTTTTTTTATAAAGAACGCTCGATTGTCTTTATCAGGTCGTGCTCGCTAGGACAATTCACATGTGTAAACGGAAATGCGTGAACGAACCACCAACAGGTGCGACAACGTGAACGACTTGTGCGGATGCAGCGATGAAAGAAGATTGCGTGTGTGAGTATACAACAGTCAGAATACTAAGTAGATCGGTGGTATAAATCACAGAATGCGTGAAATGGACACTCGCCGTGCGACCGTTATTACCGCCCCACATAGGATTTGAACGAGCCTGCTAGCGGAGACCGCCGTGAATTTATAATGTTTCCGATTCGTATTTTATATCGATTAATAATTGAAGTCGGTTCATTTCGGCATTTTATAAATTTTTATTTCGCCGACATTAATTAATTGGTTATTTACCGCAGATTTATGGAGGCCTCGTGAGTCAACTTCTCCCACTATTGTGGTTTGTTTGTTTGTCCGCTGTGAGGTGGATGTTGTTTGTCCGCTGTGAGGTGGATGTTGTTTGT
>NW_014577457.1:82913-89597 GCF_000485595.1 Priapulus caudatus
TATCAATCAGCAGTTGTTTTTGCATCAATCAGCACATAGGTATATCTCTGGCTCGTATGAACGTCATAGCAAAGACTCGTTTTACGTAGGGCGCAAAGACTCGCTCTGAGAGCGTTTGAAGCCGCAAATTATCGCAGAACAGATATCACTGGCGTATGTTCTACTGTTACAGGGCATCACATTTAGAGCTCCATTGAGACTTTAGCCGTTACGTAAATAACGACTGCGTATAACGTTAGCAAAAATTAATGTGCACTATGCGTATATTAAGCGTAGCAAAGTACTGCGTAAAAAGGATAAAATGCATATTATTTAAGTATGAGAGCCAAAAAGACCATAGAGTATTAACTTTGCGCGCTGTCTGAGGCAACGCTATACCGTTAATAGTAAGCAATACACCGAACAATAGAGACAGCTCGAGTGCGGAGGTGCGCAGAGAGTCGTGATGGAGGCAGTATGCCTGGTATGGCGCATAATTCCTGCTCGTCTGGACAAGATAGCAACACGCCATCAGACGTCGTGCCGTATACTTGTTTTTTATGATCTAGAAGAACCTCGATTGTCTTTATCAAGGTCCCGTGCCCAATCAGCTCGAGGGCAGGCGATAATGTTACACGGATGGTAAACGGAACAATCTGCCGTTGACAATCGGGCAACTGATCCCTCCATAAACCAATACTAGGATGCGACAACCGTGAACCGACTGGTTAGGCGGACTAACCTGAATGACTCAGGCGAATGTAAGAAGATTGGAGTGTGTATGTAATACGTAGCAGATTAAAGTAGAGCAGCCGGATATCCGCGCGATAGCAATCGCGTGGTCATACGAAACACAACGGCCGCGGAGAATCACACGAGAGCCATGGCTCGAAAAATGGATCAGTTGATGCTAGCCGTGGCACGCGGTTCTACTCGCTGCCCGCCCCACATAGATTGACGAGCCTGCTACGCGTTTAAGAAACACTGTTTCGGACAGGGAGCAGCTTTAGCGCGGGAAATATTATAAATGTTCCGAGATCGTATATTGACTGATAAATCAGCCCAGATTATTAGTCATATTGACACAATTAAGCAGCTGTTCAGTATTGTGGTTCTCATGCATTTTAACTCCAACAACAACCTTTTTTATTCTTCACTCCGCACGTAGTCGTAGAGGCCGGATACATTTAATACTATAACTTTGTTATTTAGCAGATTATGGAGCCTCGTGAGTCAAACTTTCCACACATTGTGGTTGTTGTTTGTCCGCTGTGAGGTGGATGTTGTTTGTCCGCTGTGAGGTGGGTTGTTTGTCCGCTGTGAGGTGGATGTTGTTTGTCCGCTGTGAGGTGGACATGTGTGTTTGTCGATCCCATGATTTGTGGCGCAGCGGGAGCGACTGGGACCAGCGTCTAGCGTGTACTTTTCAGCCAGTGTAGTGACGTATCTGGCGTGAATTGTGGCTACAGGTTTATATTACGTGCAACGGTATATATCAAAATATGATCGAGTGAATCCTAACCAATTTTAGTTCACTGTAATAAAGTGTTACGCGTGCATTGAAATAGGGTGCAGTGGCATCTCCAAATAGGATGTGGTCATTGCGGAGATGACACGATGAAACGAATAATACGCCCACACAACAGACGGCTGTGCAATCTCAACGAGATCTGAATCAAACGAGAATATTAATAAGCGGTATGTTCTTCTCTCTTTGCATGAAATCAGCATTGACACAGCCACCTACAACTACACAGTCACCTACAACTACGGCACCAGTACCCACAACATATCCACCTACAACTACACAGCCACCTACAAATACGGTACCAGGAACCACAACACAGCCACCCACAACAACGGCAATAGGAACCACGACACAGCCATCTACAACTACGGCACCAGGAACCACGACACAGCCACCTACAACTACACAGCCACCTACAACTACACAGCCACCGACTACAACACAAGAACCATGTGTTGCATATGAAGGAATGAGCCAAGGACAGACGATTAAAGATGAGCAGATCACGGATAACATGGGTAGAGGTGCTGCGGAGGCAATTGCGCATACCGTAAGCTGCGGTTTAATTTATTCTTAGGTGGTCAAGTTAAAGTTCGTTGAAATGAATATACATCAGCAAATTCAACCTTGCTTTATATCTTACGACTCTATACGGATGACACATCCGGGCTTTTATACCACCATCTTCATTATCATACGGACAATAAATTATGCGCATAATTATATATGATGATATTGATCAATGAGCAAGACCGAAAACCTAGAGATACCGTAGTCATGAAAAAAATACAGTAAATAAAAACGATGATAGTAAAGGAAAAAAAATGAACCGTCACTTATTACGTCGATGTTGTTACGTCGATAGGAACCAGAGTTCGTATCATCTTGGACCCGATGCATAAGGGCAGCGTGACTGGCTTGTGCGGAAACTACGACGGAATCGGAACAAACGACTTCACCTCGGCGAGCGGGGTCGTCGAAACCATCCCGCAACTGTTCGCCAACTCGTGGAAAATGTCGTCATCTTGCGCTGACGTCATCAACGAAACGCACTCGTGCGAGTCGGCGGTGAGTTTAAATTTACTTTTTTTAATAAAATTATTTAATACGATTATCAAAAAAACATATTTAATTAAATTATTTTTATTAATTAAATTTATGCAAAATCCGTTCTTATGGGCCGCAGACATTGGAACTGTTCTCAAATCGATCATAGCTGCTTATTGTGATCGATTTGAAATTCTTGTCTAACCATAGATACGTTTCCGTCTAAATATCGTTGTAAAGACAGTCAGAGAGTCGGTAATTGCAACAAATCACGGCGAAGGTTAAATTTAAATACATAATATAAACGCGGTATCACACGCGTAACTTGCGATAATATACGTATACGATTGTTGTACTCATATACAACATATCAAGAGCGTATAATACACGTGATATTATCTCTTGAACATATATAGCTCTTGAACATTATTGTTATATAGCTCTACATTATTATTATTATTAGCTCTTGAACATAATATACTCTACTAGAAAATCTCAGTACTGTACCGTACGTCCGTCACACATTTTCGTCTGTCGTATTGCAGGGATCGGCCCGCGCTTCATGGGCTTACAGATCATGCAACTTTATCTACAATGACATATTCGAAGACTGCGTCGCAGCTCTGGGTGACATCTTGGTCCAGCAATACCACTCCAACTGCATTTACGATGCTTGCGGGTACGTATGTATGTGTACACGCGCAGATGCTGCATTCTCAAGTTGCTAGGTGATATCGCGTGCTAGCATCCCCCGACAAAACTGTCTCCCTACCGCTAATATTGTCACCTAAGAGTTGTACCTAGGATTGTCGCTAACCGAGACAAGATTGTCACCTAAGATTTGTACCTATGATTGTTACTACCGAAAAGATTTTCAACTAAGATATGTACCTAAGATCGTTCTTCCCGCGAAGATTGTCACCTAAGATTTGTACCTAAGATTGTTCTCTACCGAGACAAGATTGTCACCTAAGATTTGTACCTAAGATTGTTCTCTACCGATACAAGATTGTCACCTAAGATTTGTACCTAAGATTGTTTTCTACCGAGACAAGATTGTCACCTAAGATTTGTACCTAAGATTGTTCTCTACCGAGACAAGATTGTCACCTAAGATTTGTACCTAAGATTGTCCTTACCCGAGACAAGATTGTTGTCGAGTGATGTGACTTACACGCCACCTGTTGACGACGGCGCGATATTTCTCTCGTAGATGTTCCCAGGGAGGAGATTGCGAGTGTCTTTGCACTGCGCTTGCCTCGTTTGCCGATAGCTGTTCGGAAGCCGGTTACCCCGTGCGCTGGAGATCACAAGACCTGTGCCGTAAATATGCACGCTGTCCCTTTACATATAAGCAAGCGCCGGTTGTCGAAATTATACGGCCACCTACAACTATACAGCCACCTACAACTACACAGCCACCTACAACTACGGCACCAGGAACCACAACACAGCCACCTACAACTACGGCACCAGGAACCACGACACAGCCACTGACAACTACACAGCCCCCTACAACTACGGCACCAGGAACCACAACACAGCCACCTACAACTACACAGCCACCGACTACAACACAAGAACCATGTGTCGCATATGAAGGAATGAGCCAAGGACAGACGATTAAAGATGAACTGATCACGGATAACATGGGTAGAGGGGCTGAGGATGTTAAACCCAGTAACGGTGGATGGACGCCGCCAGGTGATAACCCGTTTGTGCCTTCGACTACGTACATCCAGATCATTCTCGGTGATGGAGCTATAGAGCTCAGTCAAGTTGGCGTGTCAGGATCTGTGAAGACCTACACGATCTCCTTTAGTACCGACCTAATTAACTACGAAACCCTTCCGACGGTGAGTTCTTATAAAAAAACGCTTTCGTAAGACGTGGGTCGATATTACTATGGTATATGAATAATTGCGTAATCACGAACATTTTTGTGGGTTGCGTGGACTTTTTTAATCGTACACGTGACATATTCTCCAACATTTATTGTTCTTCAATTTCATGTCTCCCACCTCACAAGCTTCAACCTCTTGTAGCGAATCAATAGATGAACGGAATTCCAAAATCTCAATTGCCATACCAACGATCGTTATAAATATAATATAAACCAAACACTTATAGTATCGTAACGCGTCTAATCTACTGTAAATGCACGGTTATACACAAAAAGCGACAGATTGTTTATTTCTTCGCGCTATGTAGCCTAAGAAAACTGACGTTATTTGAACTTGTATTCCAGACGTTTGAGGGAGACGCAACATTCCTCAATTCGGTATCAGTCCGCAGCATACGAATATACCCGATGACGTTGCTTCCGGGGCAATCGCAACTAAACGTGACAATAGAGTTGTATGCCTGCTTCCTAGGTGAAGGTAAGCGAGAGTTGGTGGACCTTTACAACTCACATAATTAATATGCAACCCCATATGTGTTTCGTATGTTAACATGTGATATGATGATAATGCTGGCAGCAATTCCTTTCCGCGTAGAAAGAAAATAGCGTGACAATAATTCTTCTCTTTGCCATTATTCAGCCACCACCCAACCTGGAACAACAACTCAGCCATCTACAACTACGGCACCAGGAACCACGACACAGCCACCTACAACTACGGCACAAAGATTCACGACACAGCCACCTACAACTACGGCACCGGGAACTACAACACAGCCACCTACAACTACACTGTCTACACAGCCACCTACAACTACGGCTCCAGGAACCACGACACAGCCACTTACAACTACTCAGCCACCTACAACTACGGCACCAGGAACCACGACACAGCCACCTACAACTACTCAGCCACCTACAACTACGGCACCAGAAACCACAACACAGCCACCTACAACTACTCAGCCACCTACAACTACGGCACCAGAAACGCAGGAAGCCACAACACAGCACCTACGAACTACGGCACGCAGGAAGCCGACAGCGCACTACAAATACTCAGCCCCTACAAACTAGCGGCGAGGAACACGACACAGCACCTACACTACTGCACAAAGATTCACGGAGCGCAGCAGGCCACCTACAACTAGGCAACCGGGAACCACAACACAGCCACCTAAAACTACACACCACCTACAACTACGGCACCAGGACAAAACACAGCCACCTACAACTACTGCACGCAGAAACACGACACAGCCACCTACAACTAACGGCTCAAAGGAACACGACAGCAAGCACTTCAACTACACAGCCCCGCTACAACACGGCTGCAGGGAACCACAACACAGCGCACGCTAACAACATAGCGGCACCCGGAACCACGACACAGCCACCTACAACTACGGCAGCCTGGAACACGACACAGCTACCTATATCTACGGCACAGTAGGCCACAAACTTCACCTAGGCAGACTACGATTATCAGGACGCCGATATGCACTCACAACTACGGCAGCTAGGAACCAACGACACAGGCCACTAAGCTACGGGATGGAACCACGCGAGCAGCTTTATACGTACGGCACCAGTAGCCACAACACTTCAACTAATACTTATCAGAACCTCATACTGGCCAACTACAATACGGCACGCAGAAACGCACGACATCAGCCACGATACAACACGGCACTGAAGGCCACGACACAGCCACTATAACTACGGCAGCCAGTAGCCCAACGACTTCCAACTACAAATACGTTATAGAACGCTCAATAGCTGCAATAAAACTACGGCACCAGTAACCACGACAGCAGTCCACCTACATACTACGGCACTGGAACCAAGCGCACAGCCACTATTAACTACGGCACCAAGTATGCACAAATTCAACTACAACTACGCTATCAGGACCTCAACGACAGCACTACAATAGCGGCACCAGGAACCACGACACAGCCACCTACAACTACGGCACCTGGAACCACGACACAGCCACCTATAACTACGGCACCAGTAGCCACAACACTTCCAACTACAACTACGTTATCAGGACCCTCAATACTGCCAACTACAACTACGGCACCAGGAACCACGACACAGCCACCTACAACTAAAGCGGACCTGGAACGCGCACCGATATCACCTACATATACGTACGGCACCAGGTACCCAACACTTGAACTAAAATAGTATCAGGACCCACAAACACTTCAACTACCAACTA
>NW_014577457.1:89622-96284 GCF_000485595.1 Priapulus caudatus
AAGACATTCAGTCTGCACGTGCTTAGGCTGTCAGCCAAGGTGTCGGGTTAATCGTGTAATTAGTTGAAATGGACTTTACAATACGTTTCTACTCACGTGTAGATTTCACATGCGCACTTCGCTTGTATTCTAAGAGCTTCCACCGCCGGTGTCTTCCCTATCGAAGATCATCGATGCGTTTATCTGGGGTGTTGGTCTTCATTATACTTTACATTTTAATTGTCTTGTAATTTTGTGAGATTAGCTATCTCTGATTCTTATTAACGAGCGCCGCTGTTTACTATTAACTGGGCCTGCTGTTAACTACTCCACCGCAAATTACTTTGCGTGCCTTGAGGAGACGGCACAAAGTGTAGTTCTAAAACACAGCAAACATATAAACATACAACATTTAACATGAACGATTAACGAACATTTACCACAAAGTTAAACAATTAACGAACATCAAACAATTGATCTTCAGTAGTGACAATGTTGTAAGTAGTAAGTTAGCAAACGCTATCTATTACCTAATAATTAACACTCACCACGACACAATAGCAACAAGTCTGTGTATACAATGACACAGCCTCAAAATAACATTGAACATAATCACTCACAAAATACAATAATAAAAAAAAACAATAGGCAATACCGAAACTAGTGTTTTACGGCCGGATGCGCTTCCTGACACCAACTCCGATTAGTCGCCTTCTACGACATGCAGGAGATACAGTAGGAGTATTCGCTCGCCGGTCCTACACGGCTAAAGATGAAATACACAACAAAACAACAACAATGTAAACCGAACTAATAAGGTGACTATCGATATAACCCTACAAATAAATCTTACTAAATAATCAGTACAATACAATACAATCAATTCAATATCAGTACTAAATCAGTACAAAACGATGTGCCGACACAATGTGCGTGGTGCCCACGCAGTAAATTAAAACCCATGCCCGTTGTCTCTAAACTCCCGAAAATGAATGGAACTCGGGCTAATTGAATGAACGTGAATGCGCTGAACAGCCGAAAGTCAAAGTGACAACCTGCTGAGATAAAATTCGGATGTCTGTAGTAACAGGGGGTGAATAATTACCCAATTGTGACATGCAACGGTCAAGGTAAAGCCGCGCGAAATCTGCGCCGCGGAATCTGCTCCTCGTGATTAAAGAAAAGAGCACTATACAGTCAAAAGAATTTGCGACATAATATATTTCGGAAGCGGACCGACAAATATCGTGATTGTTATCAATGCATGGCTCGATGCGTGCGACCTGAGGGAAAAAAAATAACGTGCTCTATTTTGCGCAAATGCCACGTAACGTGAACTGATGAATAGACATAAGCTGTAGAATTTGGAATGAAAACGGGTGTAGATATGATCTGATATACATCGAAAATCTGGCCAACATGTTTTAATGGTAAAAACGTTAGCACATGAAAAGACGTGGCAGTGGGCACTACCACTGTCTCGAGCAAATCATAATAATAGAAAAAAGCCTCCTCAATAGCTCGTGGCAAAGCCAGGTAATTAGGCAGATTATCTTTAACGGCACGTAACAATGTGCGTAACTGTACCGGCGATATAAGGGATATCGCTAACTTGCCCGTCAAGAGATCGCTTAACGCCCGGTCTAAATTACGCCCGCCCGCACGTTAACAAAACAACTCTTGACGCGATCAACAAAAGTCCCGCTCTCACATTCTTCTGTTACCATGGCTACCTGTGGCTCCCGCACTATGGCGACCGGCACAATATATATATATATATGCTATTAACAGACATTTGTCGTGTTAACGGGTTACGAATTTGAGCGTAATATACTTCCGAACCAAGAAATATGGTTGACAATAGCTTTCGTTGTTTCTACCTAAAATTATTGTATATCGATATACTATATACATCATCATAAATATATTATTTTCGACGTTATCTATTCCTTTTTTGTTGGTGAGTTTTCTCGTAGTATACTCGTATCGCAAAAAAACGGCTCTTTTTTATGAATAATTTGTACTTCTTCTGACCGATCGGATTTAGATTAGTATTAACAAGAACGTATAGGTGCAGAGTACTGTATACTATATATATAAATAGTGTATAAAAGTGTATTTTGTATTATCAGCTTTGCTGGGTGTATCTCCTAAATGCGTACATGTGGAAAATGGACTTATAAATATTATATATATATATATTATGCTTTATATATGTGGATTTATTTTCGCACAGCTATCCGGATATATATATATATATATATATATATCGATATATATGTATAGATATATATCCAGGATATATTTTCCCACAGCTATACAGTGCGAGAATGGGCTCACGTATCAAGCATGCGGGCCAATGTGCCAGGAAACCTGTCAGAACATAGGAGACAACCCCGGACCGGAATGCTACGCAAGCGGATGTGTAGAAGGATGCTTCTGTCCTCCCGGCTACATAGCACACGGTGAGTCCACTGCGATGGATCAGGGGATATATGTATAAATATAAGGATCATATTCACTAATACGAAATGTTTACTAGATTAGCGTATACTCGCGATAGAGATTGATTGAGATACTTGCGTATATACTCACGAACGAGCGTCAAACAAAAATCTACCGCGAGCGAAGGTGACCAATTCCACGACAGCAGAACGCGTCTAATAGAAATCCTTAGTTCTCTGTTCTTTATAGCATCGCTTTACGCTGGCTATCCGACAGTTAGCCCGTGCAAAATGGAATATATATATTTAAACTAGTGGAAAGCTACGCGAGCTCACGCCTAGTTTGAACAGACTATGTAAATAAACCAAATTATGTGCATGAATCTAGATACGACAGTCGTAATATGAAGTTGTGTTTGTTACTGGACAGGCAACCGCTGCATACCGGCGGACAAATGCCCGTGCTATCACATGGGCGTTCAGTACGAACAAGGGACAGTGTACTACGAAAACTGCCAGAACTGGTTAGTGAGTCACTTGGCTGGTTTTCTCTAATCAACAAAAAAAGCACGCATATGCGCACGCATATGTGAGCGTGCTCGTATATATATATATATATATATGACACCAAGACCACCATGCTGTTGGTACAAGCCCGCAGAGATAGACTACATACGCCGTTGCTGCACGCTGTGGTTACGCCCACAAAAAATGCATTTACCGAAGAACGTCAAGAAACCCGCTGTTCAAAATCAGTTGATTTTCGCCAAACGCATACTGTATTTCTCTAATTCTACTGCCTTCGTTTCATGCCACAGTTCATGCGATAGTGGACGCTTCAACTGCACAGTACTAGACGCTGACTGCATACCGGAGTACACTTGCGCCACCTGGGAGATTTCCTGTGATAACAAGAGGTGTATTCCTGCCGGCTGGCAATGCGACGGGGCAGATGATTGTGGCGACGGATCCGATGAAGCTGGCTGCGGTAAGCCAACAGATCGTCATAGATGCAAACCACAAAACTCGAGAAAAGAAACAGCACACTTTTATTTCGGAATAAAGCTACAATTAATAATGCAAGACACTGATATACAGTCGTTGTTCCTAATGCTATTTAAATTGGTGTTTTTTTAGCTTGTATTTGATGTCATTTAATAGATGGTAATATATAACGCCATCTTGTTTGACAGTCATTGTTGGCGTTCTACGTGGGATGTCAAAGATGTGTTTGCGCGATGAGCACGATACGTACTGAGATGGCAGGCGAGAAGATAATATCGAGAATGCGTTTTACATACACGCAGACACACCAATATTCACCTCTTAACAAGCGCGCACGCACGCACGCACTCACACACACACGCACACACGCACACACGCACACACGCACACACGCACTCGCGTACGAGTGAAAGAGATGGTGATTTACTGAATAGATTTATTAGCTATTATAGATTATAGCTATTCTAGAAACAAAATGATTTATTGCATTTCAGCTGAAAAGACCTGTTCGCCAGATCAATATCAATGCGCTAACGGGGAATGTATTAACGCAACTAAACAGTGTGACGGCATACCAGACTGCTGGGATAGTACCGATGAATATAGCTGTCGTAAGTATAACAACTATACGCACTCTGTACATGACTCATCTACGTAACGAAAATTACACTAAAAATACGACAATTTTGCGTGATTAAGAAGTTAATTATATTTAATACGAATACAATTATAATTATAAATATGATCATGATGAATGAGATGATGAATAAAGGATGGATAATCATATGATCATTTGATTAACATGACGAATGAAGATAAGATAAACTAGGATTAGTATTAGGAGTATGATTAGGATAATACTAGTAGGCCTATTCCAGTTATTATTCTGATAGCGATAATAATTGTGACCGCTATTATTAGTAACAGTCACGAGGTTACCGGGCAAATTAGAAAGAATTTTTTTAATACTATTACGAATTATTTGAATAGAATTTGACGACAAGGAACCTTACAGCGACGTAGAAATAATTTTTTTATACTATTACGAAGTATTTGAATAAACATATTTTTTGCTCGCAGCGCCACCTTCCTGCAGCTCAGAAGAGTATACGTGCGCTAGTGGAATCTGTGTTCCTCTTAGCTACGTGTGTGACGGTGAATATGACTGTGGGACCACTGACGAGAGCGACGAGGAAAACTGCGGTATGTAATCTTAGCAGTGCTCCCGTATCTTGTACATATCGGCATTGCTTGAAAGTTATTACACCAGGCGAATTCAAAACACGCGTTCGGATAAATAGACGCTGAGATAGACGCTGAGATAGACGCTGAGATAGACGCTGAGATACACAGCCGGATAGACAGATGGGCGAACGTACGGATTGGCGAACGAAACCGCAGACAGACCGATAGATAGACAGAATAATATATTTTTTTTGCGTGGCGAATTGACCTGCTCTGTTTAATAACTGACGTATAATCTAGACGCGCTGCTACGTAAACGCATTAAACCACTGCAGCACAACACAACGCGTCCTAGACTATTCATAATTTCCTAAATAATAATAATAATAATAAAGATAAATAGTTATTATGAATTTAATAATGTAAATAATCGATCTCGTTACGTTCAGGGGAGTGCGATGATGTACGTGAATATGACTGTGGAGGAAGGGGATTCTGCATTCCACTCTCTCGTGTTTGCGACGGCCATGATGACTGTGGAGATATGTCAGACGAGTCGGATTGCCATGGTAATTAGAATTATCAGTACTTCTATTAATACTATTAGTATTACTACTACTACTACAACAATATTGTTCATACTATTATCCCATCAACGCATTGTTAAAAGGTCCATGGATTTAATGCTGTAATCATGTCACATATTGTGTTAAATAAATAAATAAATAATAAATACATAAATACATAAATAAATATATAACTAACTAACTTACTAACTAACTAAGTAACTAACTAACTAAATAAATAAATAAATAAGTAAATAAATACATAAATAAGTAAATAAATAAATAAATAAATTGCTATTAAAAGCATTAGACTACTACATAATTTGCGCAATTGTAAATATACGTACATGGCGAACACATTCGGTCATAATTCACACGACTACATGATTCTACGCTCGCCGTGTATGAATAGCTACTAGTTATGATGTTGAATTTACCTGCAATGTTATCTGTGAAAATTAGACTGATGATTCTCAAGTATAGTGCGCTCGGTGGCGTTACTACATTCGCGTTCTCGCCGCCATGTGAATGCGCATGCGTCCTGAGGCCCTGACCGTACCACGTGGCCTTGTCATGCTTCGCGAGTGCGTGACGTCATTATATCCACATATATTTCGTGCAATGATGACATTCTCCGCGCGCGTACTTTCAGGGTGCGTCTGCCCATCATCTAGGTTCACGTGTGGTGATTGCTCGTGTATAAGTCTATGGGATGTATGTGATGGATTCTCAGATTGCGATACGGATGAGGACGATTGTAAGTACGAGGCATGTTAGACTGGTACCTACTGTCTCTTCACTCTTTACTAATTACTAACTACTTTGTTGTTATTCTTTATGTCCATCGTTCACCTCGTTAACATATTAATAGAATAAGGTTCAACGCGGTCATTTCGAACGACGATACATTTACATATGATTGTAAGATATTACTGCTCTCCCGCTTGTTTCAGCGTGTGGTGCAACGAATATTTCGATCAGCATATCTTTATATCAGATATAGCTGTTGTGTCCAAGATCGAGTTGACATTTACAAATCATGTCGCCCCCACGTGTAGTCACACGTGTACCCAGCACTACGTTACTCGACTACGCACTTCCTGTCTTCTACGAGCTTCCACCCCGGTGTTCTTCCCAACAAACATCCGAAGCGTTATCCGGGGTGTTGGCTCATTATACTTTACCATTTTAGTTTTCTGTAATTCTGTAATTACCTACTCTACATATTAACGAAGCCCTGTTACATATTAACTGGGCACTGTTACACTACTCCCACCGCAAATTACTTTTGTACCTTGATGGCACAAAGTGTAGTTCTAAAACACAGCAAACATATAAACATACAACATTAAACATGAACGACTAACGAACATTTACCATAAACAATTAACGAACATCAAACAATTGATCTTCAGTAGTGACAATGTTGTAAGTAGTAAGTTAGCAAACGCTATCTATTACCTAATAATTAACACTCACCACG
>NW_014577457.1:96309-109928 GCF_000485595.1 Priapulus caudatus
CCTTGCGTGGCTGGTCATCCCGATCGAATGAGCTGCGGACCTAGCACACGACCAGTATTTGTGGGCATAACTGCGATCATAACTGCAACAGCTAAGCAAGCCGTATGGCAAGTCAATGCGTGGCGATCAAGCCACATTGCAATCACGCTAGCTATCCAATTCTACCCGTATGCGCAGCCGCCAACCGCGCGGGATGCAGATTCAACCAGCGACGTGAAGGCAGTCTACACGCCCTGCCGTACCAAAATATCACACCGTGGCAGCAGCAGCAGCAGCAGCAGCAGCAAGACAGCCGCGGGAAACTGCAGCCATTCGTACAAGTTTCAATAGATAAATATCTCCACGATAGGCTATCTTGTAGGCAGTTTTTTTATTTCGTGTGTAACAGTTTTATATAAACGGTGTGAAAGAAGATGAGACGTACAACTTACAGGTGTAGCTGTCAACAACAATGCAAACAGGCACGTACGTCAGTAACCGACAACCCATGCATGGAGGGAGATGTCGCCAGCCCTCACAGGGCAGCGACATTGGCATATCCACTTGCCGAGGAGGGTAGCAAGCGATGACGACTTTGATGAGGAAGACGTTCCACTCAGTCATTGCATCACCACCACTCAAGGCACAGGCTTAAAGCGGATTCTACGAATCAACGCAGCCGGCAATGTCGTGCGTGCAGTCGATCCCAACTGCAGGCGGATCCATCTGCAGGTGAAATTGAGGCTCAGGAGCTTAAATACACCACTCAGCAACTTGGCAACAGCGATGGTGACGCAATCATCTATACCCGGCGAGGCGGAGAGTACAGCCACAAGCCTTGACATGGAAAAAAAAAATATGGATACGGGACGGTGAACAGATTTATTTACACCGTCGCGGAAAAGGAGGGTATAGACGGGAATAAGTCAGATTCCCTGGTAGAGGTAGTGAAAAAGGGAAGATTAGTGAGCAAGATACACGTTATAACGATGGCAGTGTAGCGAGCACAGCTACCTGCATAGGTCAAGATAGACGTTATAACGATGGCAGTGTAGCGAGCAGAGCTACCTGCATAGGTCAAGATACACGTTATAACGACGGCAGTAAAGCGGGCAAAGCTCACTGCACGAGCAGAAAACAACGGCCTCTAACGAGGACGCATCTAATTGCGCCCACTGTCATGGTAGAGCCACTTAGGATGCGCCGCACAGAGGCAGAAGGGAGGAAGTGCCTAAAGGAACGAGTTAAAAGGACTCTTCGCAAACGCACGGACGAAACGTTGAGAGGTTTTCGTATCTCCCTTCCACACTGTGCCCGTGCCCTTCCGACTCAGCCTTTTTTTCCAAGGTGGTTTGAATTTCGAACAAAGCATGAAATTAGAGCTGAGCACGCATGTGAGTGTTGTACGCACATGTTTAACGGGACCGCGAGAGTGCCACGATGATCATTGTTATGATTATTCTGTTGGTCTGCATGATTTGTATTATCTACACGCGCGTTACTTAAGATAATTAAGGGATATAGCACGACAGTATAGACCCTTCTTAATTATTATTCATGATGGGTCACGCACGAAAACGAGGCTAAGCTAGGCAATTTTGTAGAATAAACAATGGCTGGCTCAGGCAGGCACGCACAGAGGGGGTCCACGCACGTACACGCGGGTACACACACGTACACGCAGATACACGGCACGTACACGCGGGTACACGCGGGTAACACGGAGATACACGCACGTACACGCAGGTACGCGCACGTACACGCACGTACACGCGCGGTACACGCACGTACACGCAGATACACGCAGATACACACCACGTACACGCAGATACACGGCACGTACACGCGGCGTACACGGAGATACACGCACGTACACGCGGGTGCACGCAGGTTACACGCACGTACACGCGGGTACACGCAGCGTACACGCAAGATACCGCACGGTACACGCAAGATACACGCACGTACGACGCAGATACACGCACGTACAGGTACACGAAGATACACGCGCGGTACACGAGATACACGCGGGTAGCACGCACGTACACGCAGGTACACTCAGATACACGCACGTACAACGCAGAAACACGCACGTACACGTACACGGAGATACACGCACGTACACGCGCGGTACACGGGAGATACACGCACGACAGGCGGCGTACACCGCACGTACACGCACGTACACGCAGCATACACGCACGTACACGCAGATACACGCCACGTACACCAGATACACGCACGTACACGTACACGCAGGTACACGCACATACACGCAGATACACGCACGTACACGCGGTACACGCACGTGCACGCGGTACACGCACGTGCACGCGGGTACACGCACGTACACGCGGGTACACGCACGTGCACGCGGGTACACGCACGTACACGCGGGTACACGCACGTGCACGCAGATACACGCACGTACACGCGGGTACACGCACGTACGTGCGTGTACCGCGCGTGTACCTGCGTGTATCTCCGTGTTCCCGCGTGTACGTGCGTGAATCTGCGTGTACGTGTATGTGCGTAGTATCTGCGTGTACCCGCGTGCACTGTGCGTGTACCCGCGTGTACGTGCGTGTACGTACGTGTATCTGCGTGTACGTGCGTGTACGCTGCGTGTATCTCCGTGTACCCGCGTGTACGTGCGTGTATCTGCGTGTACGTGTACGTGCGTGCGGGCCTGCCTGAGCAGTCATTGTTTACAAAATTGCCTAGCTTAGCCTCGTTTTCGTGCGATGACCCCAGGTCATGAATAATAATTAAAAAGGGTCTATACTTAGGAAGTCGATGAAGATTTTACTGATGATATGGATACCAGGTAAACGGTTTGGGGTCCAGACGACGAAAGGCTGGAGCCGGCACACGAAGTCACGGATCTGCGCCAGGAGACGCCAACCGGCTTTAAGCGCCAATGAGAAATGATTAGCGAGGCGGACCGCCCGAACTACCTGTTGACGTCATACCACGGTTTCAGACAGTGTACAACCCATTGTGCCGGTCGCCATAGTGCGGGAGCCACAGGTAGCCATGGTAACAGAAGAATGTGAGAGCGGGACTTTTGTTGATCGCGTCAAGAGTTGTTTTGTTAACGTGTGGTCGACACATTGAGAAATCTCTCGTATTTTCTTTCAGATTGACATTGTGAGTTACGGATTATATGCCGATTACGGAGTATATGTGTAGTATAGATGGACAGATTCGCTATCTATTTAAGGACAGATCCACTCGTGAATATAAGACGACAGACCCCAGCTTGGGACGTTTTCAGAGGACGGTGGAGGAGTTTGTAGTGGCTCATGCCATTCCTTTTCGCATTAAGTGTAAACGTTTAGTTAACAGATTTCAAAGGGATTACAAGCATGTTTACACAGCAACGCCCTAAGCGTTCCCCTTTTGCCATTTACGGGTAAGCTTCAGAAGTACAGAAAGTTAAGAAGTCAGTCTGACAGTATTTAATCTTACCCACACTCAGGTGCGGCTTACAGAGCGACTATTAATGATCCTTATCGGGGTACGGATAAATGCGGAGATTTTTAATTAAAGTTAGTCATCGGCTTGACCGATTCGCGGAGTCTACCGATGATACATTTGCCCTACTTGCATAGCTTCAGTCTGCGACTGATGCTTTACTGATGGTATGATATACGAGTGTCATTGCAGATTTAGACCGGGCGTTTAAGCGATCTCTGACGGCAAGTTAGCGATATCCCTTATATCGCCGTACAGTACGCACATTGTTACGTGCCGTTAAAGATAATCTGCCTAATTACCTGGCTTTGCACAGAGCTATTGGGAGGCTTTTTTCTATTATTATGATTTGCTCGAGACAGTGGTAGTGCCCACTGCCACGTCTTTTCATGTGCTAACGTTTTTACCATTAAACATGTTGGCCAGATTTTCGATGTATATTCAGATCATATCTACACCCTTTTCATTCCAAATTCTACAGCTTATGTCTATTCATCAGTTCACGTTACGTGGCATTTGCGCAAAATAGAGCACGTTATTTTTTTTCCCTCAGGTCGCACGCATCGAGCCATGCATTGATAACAATCACGATTATTTGTCGGTCCGCTTCCGAAATATATTATGTCGCAAATTCTTTTGACTGTATAGTGCTCTTTCTTTAATCACGAGGAGCAGATTCCGCGGCGCAGATTTCGGCGGCGCTTTACCTTGACCGTTGCATGTCACAATGGGTAATTATTCACCCCCTGTTACTACAGACATCCGAATTTTATCTCAGCATGTTGTCACTTTGACTTTCGGCTGTTCAGCGCATTCACGTTCATTCAATTAGGCCGAGTTCCATTCATTTCGGGAGTTTAGAGACAACGGGCATGGTTTTTAATTTACTGCGTGGGCACCACGCACATTGTGTCGGCACATCGTTTTGTGCTGATTTAGTACTGTATATTGAATTGATGGTATTGTATTGTACTGATTATTTAGTAAGATTTATTTGTAGGGTTATATCGATAGTCACCTTAGTACTTCGGTTTACATTGTTGTTGTTTTGTTGTGTATTTCATCTTTAGCCGTGTAGGACCGGCCGAGCGAATACTCCTACTGTATCTCCTGCATGTCGTAGAAGGCGACTAAATCGGAGTTGGTGTCAGGCAGCGCATCCGCCGTAAACACCTAGTTTCGGTATTGCCTATTGTTTTTTTTTATATTGTATTTTGTGAGTGATTATGTTCAATGTTATTTTGAGGCTGTGTCATTGTATACACAGAACTTGTTGCTATTGTGTCCCCCCCAACGACCCGAATATTGTGACCGTACGTCGAGCGGTTAAGATTTGTGCCCAACTGTTGACGGACGGACGGACGGACGGACGGACGGACGGACGACCGGACGGACGCACGGACGGACGATCATGCGATTCTACAAGCTGCATCTGACTATGTCAGATGAGCTAAAAAAAGGCTGAGTCGGAAGGGCACGGGCACAGTGTGGAAGGGAGATACGAAAACCTCTCAACGTTTCGTCCGTGCGTTTGCGAAGAGTCCTTTAACTCCGTTCCTTAGGCACTTTCCTCCCTCCTGCCTTGCTGCGGCGCATCCTAGTGGCTCCTTACCATGACAGTGGGCGCAATTAGATGCGTCCTCGTTAGAGCCGTTGTTATCTTCTCGTGCAGTGAGCCTTGCTCTGCTCGCTACACTGCCATCGTTATAACGTGTATCTTGCTCACTAATCTTCCCTTTTTCACTACCTCTACCAGGGAATCTGACTTATTCCCGTCTACCCTCCTTTTCCTGGACGGTTGTAAATCTGTTCACCGTCCGTATCCATATTTTTTTTTCCATGTCAAGGCTTGTGGCTGTACTCTCCGCCTCCGCCGGGGTATAGATGATTGCGTCACCATCGCTGTTGCCAAGTTGCTGAGTGGTGTATTTAAGCTCCTGAGCCTCAATTTCACCTGCAGATGGATCCGCCTGCAGTTGGATCGACTGCACGCGACATTGCCGGCTGCGGTTGATTCGTAGAATCCGCTTAAGCCTGTGCCTTGAGTGTGGTGATGCAATGACTGAGTGGAACGTCTTCCTCATCAAAGTCGTCATCGTTGCTACCCTCCTCGGCAAGTGGATATGCCAATGTCGCTGCCCTGTGAGGCTGGCGACATCTCCCTCCATGCATGGGTTGTCGGTTACTGACGTACGTGCCTGTTTGCATGTTGTTGACAGTACACCTGTAAGTTGTACGTCTCATCTTCTTCACACCTTTATATAAAACTGTTACACACGAAATAAAAAAACTGCCTACAAGATAGGCCTATCGGGAGAATATTTATCTATTGAAACTTGTACGAATGGCTGCAGTTTCCCGCGGCTGTCTTGCTGCTGCTGCTGCTGCTGCTGCTGCCACGGTGTGATATTTTGGTAGGCAGGGCGTGTAGACTGCCTTCACGTCGCTGGACGATCTGCAGCCCGGATATACGCGCGAAGCGCGAACAGCGCCACCTCGTGGCGCCTTTTCATCCAATTCGCTGCCCTGTATGTAGAACAACTTTCACGGTTCTGTCATATCGGCGTGTTATCGGTCAATTCAGGAGTTCTGGCGCTTCCACAACCCTTTCGACTATGCACGTAGGGCGAGAATTAATGCAAATGCTCGTAAATGCTACGTTGCTGGTTGGCGCATAACGGTTTGCTATAGAAAAGCGGTTTTGAATTTATTGAATTTCACGCAAGAACTTATTCTCGTACATATCGCGTCCCATAGATGGCGCGACGAGGCTGTTTTGGAGGGAATTTGGCAGAGAATTTTTCACACAAGGAACGGCGATGCGGGTTAGACTGCTGCGCGGTGGAGAGTTGCAGAGGCTGGATACGCTGGACACGCGAAAGATACTTGGCGGAGTTAACGTCCGTACCAGTCTAGCTCGAATTGTGACGTGCGAGTGTCATTCTCGTAGCCATCTTAGGACCCCGCAGGCCTGACTCATTGATGGTTGTTTAGCCTGAGAATTGCCACTAGACGTTATGTGCAAAACCACCAGCCGCATGTGTGTTATTACCCCCCATGCTGTGATGTTTGGGATCATGACGTCATACTTCACCGATGAATATATAGCAGAGCATAGTGCATAATAATACCATAGCCCTCTGCATACACCGTACAGCATAGAGCATAGAGCATATGTTCTTTCGAATTCATACATACCCATCGATGTTTCATCGATCGATATATAATGGCAGGCCGTTGTACTGCGTGCAAGTGCGAGGTTGTTCCATGTGAGGAGTCCAAAGGACGAAAGATGTCTTTGCATAGGTGAGCGAACGTTCCAATAGTCTCGTAATAGTATCGTAATAGTAGTGCTATAGCCTGGCGCTTCTAATATTTAACACATAATTCGCCAAATTCGGTAGGCGCATGCAATTCAGCGTTAAACGCGCACACGTTCTGCGAATTAACCGGCAATAACCGCCAATACGCCACAAGCATTGTCCGTCTTTCTACATGTTGACAAAGAAAAGAACGTTCATACCGCACACATGTGTAAGCCTTGTATTGTTTGTTAGAGCACAGGCTCTTGGAGGCTAGTGCTGCGGATGTTAAACCCAGTAACGGTGGATGGACGCCGCCAAATGATAACCCGTTTGTGCCTACGACTACATACATCCAGATCATTCTCGGTGAAGGAGCTATAGAGCTCAGTCAAGTTGGCGTGTCAGGATCTGTGAAGACCTACAGGATCTATTGGAGTACCGACCTAATCAACTACCAAACCCTTCCGACAGTGAGTTCTTATAAAAAAACGCTTTCGTAAGACGTGGGTCGATATTACTATGATGTATGAATAATTGCGTAATCAGGAACATTTTTGTGGGTTGCGTGGACTTTTTTAATCGTACACGTGACATATTCTCCAACATTTGTTGTTCTTTAATTTCATGTCTCCCACCTCGCAAGCCTCACCCTCTTGTAGCGTATTAATAGATAAACTGAATTCCAAAATTTCAATTGCCATAACAACAATCGTTATAATTATAATATAAACCAAACAGATATAATATCGTGCCATGTCTAATCTACTGTAAATGCACGGTTATACACAAAACTATAGCTACAGATTGTTCATTTGTTCACGCTATGTAGCTTAAGAAAACTGACGTTATTTGAACTTGTATTCCAGGAGTTTGAGGGAGACGCGACATTCTTCAATTCGGTATCAGTCAGCAGCATACAAATATACCCGATGACGTTGATTCCGGGGCAAACGCAACTAAACATGACAATAGAGTTGTATGCCTGCTTCCTAGGTGAAGGTAAGCGATCGCCGATGAACCTTTACAACTCACATAATTAATATGCAACCCCATATGTGTTTCGTATGTTAACATGTGATAACGTCATATGAGAATGCCTTAGGCAGTATTACCGTTATAAGGATAATGCTGGCAGCAATTCCTTTCCGCGTAGAAAGAAAATAGCGTGACAACAATTCTTCTCTTTGCCATTATTCAGCCACCACTCAACCTGGAACAACAACTCAGCCACCTACAACTACGCAGCCGCCTACAACTACACAGCCACCTACAACTACACAGCCACCTACACTACACAGCCACGCTACAACTACAACTACGGCACCAAGAACCCACGACACAAGCCACCTACAACTACGGCACAGGAAACCACGACACAGCCACCTACAACTACGGCACCAGGAACCACAAACACAGCCACCTACAACTACCCACAGCCACCTACAACTACGGCACCAGGAACCACGACACAGCCACCTACAACTACGGCACCAGGAACCACGACACAGCCACCTACAACTACGGCACCAGGAACCACGACACAGCCACCTACAACTACGGCACGGCAGAACCACGAACACAGCCACCGACAACTACGGCACCAGGAACTACGACACAGCCACCTCCAACTACGGCACCAGGAAGCCGACACAGCCACTACAACTACACAGCCACCGACTACAACACAAGTACCAATTGTCGCAATATGAAGGAATGCAGCCAAGGACAGACGATTAAATGAACTGATCACGGATAACATGGTAGAGGGGCTGGCGGTGTTAAACCCAGTAACTGTGGATGGACGCCGCCAAATGATAACCCGTTGTGCCTCGACTACGTACATCCAGATCATTCTGCGCGAGGGAGCTATAGAGGCTCAGTCAAGTTGGCGTGTCAGGATCTGTGAAGACCTACATGATCTCTACGAGTACGACCTAATTAACTACCAACCATTACGACGGTGAGTTCTTATACAAAAAAACGCTTTCGTAAGACGTGGATGATATTTACTTGGTATATGAATAATTGCGTAATCAGGAACATTTTTGTGGTTGCGTGGACTTTTTTAATGCCGTACACGTGACATATTCTTCCCATTTATTGTTCTTCAATTTCATGTCTCCCACTCGCAAGCCTCACCCCTTGTAGCGTATTAATAGATAAACTGAATTCCAAAATTTCAATTGCCATAACACAATCGTTATAATTATAATATAAACCAAACAGATATAATATCGTGCCATGTCTAATCTACTGGTAAATGCACGGTTATACACAAAACTATAGCTACAGATTGTGTTCATTTCTTCGCGCTATGTAGCTTAAGAAAATTGACGTTATTTGAACTTATATTCCAGGCGTTTGAGGGAGACGCAACATTCCTCAATTCGGTATCAGTCCGCAGCATACGAATATACCCGATGACGTTGCTTCCTGGGCAAACGCAACTAAACATGACAATAGAGTTGTATGCCTGTTTCCTAGGTGAAGGTAAGCGAGAGTCGATGGACCTTTACAACTCAACCTAATTAATATGCAACCCCATATGTGTTTCGTATGTTAACATGTGATAACGTCATATGAGAATGCTTGGGTAGTATTACCGTTTAAAGGATAATGCTGGCGAGCAATTTCCTTCGCGCGTAGAAAGAAAATAGCGTGACAATGATTCTTCTCTTTGCCATTATTCAGCTACCACCCAACCAGGAACAACTACACAACCAGCTACAACTACACAGCTACCTACAACTACACAGCCACCTACAACTACACAGCCCCTACAACTACACAGCCACCTACAACAGCTACACTACCAGCCACCTACAACTACACAGCCACCTACAAACTACACAGCCGCCTACAACTACGACACAGAAACCAGGACAGCCACTTACAACTACACAGCCACTACAACTGACAACAGCCGCCTACAACTACAGCAGCCACCTACAACTACACAGCCACTACAACTACACGAGCCACCTACACTACACAGCCAAACAGCCGCCTACAACTACACAGCCACCTACAACTACACAGCCACCTACAAACTACACAGCCACCTACAACTACACACCAGCCTACAACTACGACACACAGAAACCAGGACACAGCCACTTACAACTACACAGCCACCTACAACTACGGCACCAGTACCCACAACACAGCCACCTACAACTACACAGCCACCTACAACTACACAGCCACCAACAACTACAGCACCAGGAACAACAACTCAGCCAACTACAACTACACAACCACCTACAACTCACAGCACAGGAACCACGACACAGCCACCTACAACTACGGCACCAGGAACCACGACACAGCCACTGACAACTACACAGCCACTGACAACTACACAGCCCCCTACAACTACGGCACCAGGAACCACAACACAGCCACCTACAACTACACAGCACTGCACACACTACACAGCCACGCTACAACTACGGCACCAAGGAACCACGACAGCAGCCACCTACAACTACGCAGCCAAGGAACCACGACACAGAGCCACGCGACTACAACACAAATACCATGTGTCGCCATATGAAGGAATGAGCCAAGGACAGACGATTAAAGATGAACTGATCACGCGATAACATGGGTAGAGGGGCTGCGGGTGTTAAACCCAGTAACGTGGATGGACGCTGCCAGGTGATAACCCGTTTGTGCCTTCGACTACGTACATCCAGATCATTCTCGGCGAGGGAGCTATAGAGCTCAGTCAAGTTGGCGTGTCAGGATCTGTGAAGACCTACATGATCTCCTGGAGTACCGACCTAATCAACTACCAAACCCTACCAACGGTGAGTTCTTTAAAAAACCACTTTCGTAAGACGTGGGTCGATATTACTATGGTATATGAATAATTGCGTAATCAGGAACATTTTTGTGGTTTGCTTGAACTTTAGTTTTTTAATCGTACACGTGACATATTCTCCAACATTTATTGTTCTTCAATTTCATGTCTCACACCTCGAAGGCCACAACCTCTTGTAGCAAATCAATAGATGAACTGAATTCCAAAATCTCAATTGCCATAACAACAATCGTTATAATTATAATATAAACCAAACACATATAGTATCGTAACATGTCTAATCTACTGTAAATGCACGGTTATACACAAAACTATAGCGACAGATTGTTCATTTCTTCGCGCTATGTAGCTTAAGAAAATTGACGTTATTTGAACTTATATTCCAGGCGTTTGAGGGAGACGCGACATTCCTCAATTCGGTATCAGTCCGCAGCATACGAATATACCCGATGACGTTGCTTCCGGGGCAATCGCAACTAAACATGACAATAGAGTTGTATGCCTGTTTCCTAGGTGAAGGTAAGCGAGAGTCGATGGACCTTTACAACTCACATAATTAATATGCAACCCCATATGTGTTTCGTATGTTAACATGTGATAACGTCATATGAGAATGCCTTGGGCAGTATTACCGTTAGGAGGATAATGCTGGCAGCAATTTCCTTCCGCGTAGAAAGAAAATAGCGTGACAATGATTCTTCTCTTTGCCATTATTCAGCCACCACCCAACCAGGAATTACAACTCAGCCACCTACAACTACACAGCCACCTACAACTACACAGCCACCTACAACTACACAGCCACCTACAACTACACAGCCACCTACAACTACACAGCCACCTACAACTACGCAGCCACCTACAACTACACAGCCACCTACAACTACACAGCCACCTACAACTACGACACCAGGAACCAGGACACAGTCCCACTTACAACTACACAGCACGCTACACTACACAGCGCCTACAACTACACAGCCACCTACAACTACACAGCCACCTACAACTACACAGCCACCTACAACTACACAGCCACCTACAACTACACAGCCACCTACAACTACGCGCACCTACAACTACACAGCCACCTACAACTACAGCAGCCACCTACAACTACGACACCAGAAACCACGACACAGCCACCTACAACTACACAGCCACCTACAACTACACAGCCACCTACAACTACGGCACCAGAAACCACGACACAGCCACCTACAACTACGGCACCAGGAACCACGACACAGCCACCTACAACTACGGCACCAGGAACCGCAACACAGCCACCTACAACTACGGCAGGAACCGCAACACAGCCACCTACAACTACGGCACCAGGAACCGCAACACAGCCACCTACAACTACACAGCCCCCTACAACTACGGCACCAGGAACCGCTACACAGCCACCTACAACTACGGCACCAGGACCCACGACACAACCACTAGCAACTACGCACCAGAAAACCACGACAGCAGCCAATGACAAACTACACAGCCCCCTACAACTAACGGCACCAGGAACCACAACACAGCCACCTACAACTACAGCACGAGGAACCACGACACAGCCACTGACAACTACACAGCCACCTACAACTACACAGCCACCTACAACTACAGAGGTACCTACAACTACACAGGTACCATGCGATGGTGTATTATTGGACATGCTTGACCCATCATCCGGCGCCTTCATCGACAGCTTCACGGATAGCAGCGTTGGATCACTCTATTCAGCAGACGTACTAACGAACGGTTGGACTTCACCAGGAAATATTACGGAAAACGAACCGTCTCTATTGTTAGCATTTGCTGATGTATCCGTGCAGATTACGCGGTTCCGTTGGCATGGCACTACATCAAGTATAGGAGTTGAAGTGGAGACAAACGGGACCCCGACATTTTATACCGTAAGCATTTTCATTCATTTCTACCTTTGTTAACGAAATCGTTACATTACTTTGTCTCTACGTTTACCTTAATTCACATAATCTACTACTACTACTACTACCACTACTACTACTACTACTACTACTACTACTACTACTACTACTACTACTACTGCTGCTGCTGCTGCTGGTGGTGGTGGTGGTGCTGCTGCTGCTGCTGCTGCTGCTGCTGCTGCTGCTGCTGCTGCTGCTGCTGCTGCTGGTGGTGGTGGTGGTGCTGCTGCTGCTGCTGCTGCTGCTACTGCTGCTACTGCTTCTGCGGCAGGTGATGGTGGTAGTGCTGATGATGATGATGATGGTGGTGGTGGTGCTGCTGCTGCTGTTGGTGGTGCTGCTGTTTCTGCTCTAAATAACCAAGTTACCCAAAAGTCTGCTAGACGGCGCAGTGTTAAGGAAAATGCACTGTGAAAATCCTACCAATTAATTGATGTGCGTGGTTGTTGCGTTTTCAATATTTTCATACCCGCAATCTTTTCCTTCTACTAGGTGCCGTGATCTATAAAAGTGCTTTGGATATATATATATTACATATAGGTATTACAGCAAAGTCTATTTTATGATTTTAAGGTGGCCACAAGCGACGTATCCTTCCAGTCAGGAGCGTACGGTGATGCTTTGAGAATAACAAGGATAGCACCGGTATCTGGCGGGAACACGACACTACACCTGGACGAGCTGATAGGATGTTTCCCAGTTGTAACGACAACAACTACACTGCCACCTACAACCATGGCACCAGAAACCACGACACAGCCACCTACAACTACACAGCCACCTACAACTACGGCACCAGGAACCACGACACAGCCACTGACAACTACACAGCCCCCTACAACTACGGCACCAGGAACCACAACACAGCCACCTACAACTACGGCACCAGGAACCACAACACAGCCACCTACAACTACGGCACCAGGAACCACGATACAGCCACCTACAACTCCACAGCCACCTACAACTCCGGCACCAGGAACCACGACACAGCCACCTACAACTACACAACCACTTACAACTACACAGCCACCTACAACAACGGCGCCAGGAACCACGACACAGCCACCTACAACTACACAG
>NW_014577457.1:111515-114015 GCF_000485595.1 Priapulus caudatus
TTTAACGGTACTTGTGTACCAGGTTGCAGGTGCCCATCGGGTAAGCATATACATTGTGTCTATATATGTGTCTATATATATACACTAGTATAGATTGTGATTTTATAGTAACTATCCTCTAACTGGGTGTTACTATTATTACTATTATCTTATTCAACGTCTACAATGTCGAAGAGTTTTTTTTCATGGAACCACATCGAAGAAAATTCAAGAATATTAGTTCAGGATACCGTTACGATAATGTTACGTTACCGTTACGTTCAGGATACCGTTAGAATACGGTTATATAAACTTAAACGCCAACAACAACAAAATGCTCTTATTACAGGCCAGTATGAGAGCGACGGACAGTGTGTGGACATAACGCAATGCCCTTGCACAGCTGACGATGGCAAAGAATACCCAGCCGGATATAAAATCCAATTTTCGTGTAAAAATTGGTAAGAAAATCTCAAACTAATGTTAAAAACGCAAACGCATCGCAGTCCAAAGTTTTATTATGGCAGATATACGATTTTATGGCATATATATGTGTATATATATATACCATAATATCTAATACAGTATATATGGTCCATAATAAAAACTTTATACACATATAAAGTTATTACATTGTATTATTTTGTACTACGTTGTATTGTTTGTTTTGCAGTTCTTGCGTCGCGGGAATGTACGACTGTGACGAGAATTGTCCAGTCGACTGCAGCTTTAGTACGTGGTCTACGTGGACAGCATGTAGCGCTATCTGTGGACTCGGAAATGAACAACGGTTTAGGTATACACACCGTATTCACAGGAACATATTGCCTGCCACTCTGTAATATCGTCCTAAAGCGATCATAGACTTGATGGGTATGCTTAGGGATGGGTATGTTATAGAATTCGGGCATACACTTGCAGCTGCAGTTTTGTGCGTTGTTCTCACTGCGTGCTAACGCGAACACGTTGCATGGCATTATGTAATATCACCTTAGAACGGTCATAGTCGTGATGCGAATGTTGGCGTAATATCGACATGGTCATGGTGCGAATCTTACGTTTGTTGATATTCAGAGCTCCAAACAATCCTCCGGCAAGCAACGATGGCAGTCCGTGTGTTGGTGAAACCGAGGACACTCGTGTATGTGACAAGGGACCATGTCCACCTGACTGTATCATTGATGGAATACCTTACACACACAACGACACCATATACCAGGACCCTTGCATGCACTGGTATGTTGTTACACTTATATACGTAAGACACAGGAGTCATTTTTTTTTGGAAAAAGAGGTTCGCGACAGCACTGCGAATTGGGGCTTCTCTCTCCCGAGACTTCCACGATTTTCGCGAATGATATAGTTATAAGTTATCGACTAGTTGTTTCGACTTATTGTTTAACCTTATACACTGTACCTTATACCTTAAATACTTTATACCTTATACCTAATACGTTATACCTTATATCTTATACATTATACCTTATACCTTATACCTTATACCTTATACCTTATACCTTATACCTTATACCTTATATCTTATACATTATACCTTATACCTTATACCTTATACCTTATACCTTATATCTTATACCTTATACCTTATACCTTATACCTTATACCTTATACCTTATACCTTATACCTTATACCTTATACCTTATACCTAATACCTAATACCTAATACCTAATACCTAATACCTTATACCTTATACCTTATACCTTATATCTTATACCTTATATCTTATACCTTATACCTTATACCTTATATCTTATACCTTATACCTTATACCTTATACCTTATACCTTATACCTTATATCTTATGCCTTATACCTTATCACAAAGCCGCTTATAAGGTTTTATATTTAAACAGACTAAAATATATATAGTTCTCTTGTAAATTCATTGTTCTATCGCTAGTATTTATTTTATAAACACACGTATTTTTTATCTCATCGCTCATAATGCAGGGACAGAGCCATATAAAGCTTGAACAAATGTCAAAAATGATTGTCATATGTCAGTATATCATATCGTTAGCATGAAGTTATTTTGATATGTTTATGTAATTTATTCGCAATATCAAAAAATAACTAGCGAACACGCGCGCGTGCGTGTGTGTGCGTGTACGTGTGCGTGCGCGCGTATTTATCTGTGCGTGCATCTTTCTGTTTGTGACCTCGTGCCTCCATCACAGCAACGTGGACCGAGTGGACACCCTGGACACAGTGCTCGCAGACATGCGGACCTGATGGCATTGTGCGACGATACCGCGAGTGTCTGAAGCCGGATGGAGTTGTTAGCCACGACTGTATCGGCCTGTCAGAACAGGCGGAAACCTGTAACAACCCACCGCTGGATGACTGCCCGGGTAAGTCGTTCGTCATCGTCATCGTCAGCGTCGTCGTCGTCGTCGTCAGCGTCGTCGTCGTCGTCGTCGTCGTCGTCGTTCTATTATTTTTCTCGATTGTTTTTCCTCTCGTGTGGACGTGCAACCCGGATTATCTTTCCTCGTGTAGAAA
>NW_014577457.1:115623-120215 GCF_000485595.1 Priapulus caudatus
ACACACACACACACACACACACACACACACACACACACACACACTCACACATATATATATATACATATATATATATATATGTATATATATATATAACCATGTATAATTTTGAAATCTGATGAGAATCCTATTTTCAGATTCTATAGTGATTTATGCTTTCCAGTTGTCGATTGCACTCTGGCCAATGACTGCATTGTCGAATGTCCTTGGACACCTTGGTCTGAATGTTCAAAATCTTGCGGAGTGGGAATGAGAGTTCGTTACGTCGATAATTCGACGCTGGTACCAGGGCAGCACTGCACTCAAGTCCTTGCTGACACGGAGGAGTATGAATTTTGCAATAAAGATCCCTGCCCGGGTACATTGTTACATACATTTATCATTTATGCGGAGTAAATGTGCCTGTGATATACATACATTTCCGTATACATTCACATACATTTTGACTTACATATACGCGGTTCTGGAATAAAGAGAACCTCACTGTGGGCGCTCCACTTCCGCTACTGTTAGACATTTAGAATTAAACTATATATATATATATATATTATATACGCTGATTTTGCATGATCCAGTGAATGGCAGCTGGAGCACGTGGGGACCATGGAGCTCGTGTTCTGCAGACTGTGACGGCGGCACGCAACTGCGTTACCGTGAGTGTAACATGCCGCCACCCAAGAACGGAGGTGCCAACTGCCCGGGCAACAGTGTCTCTACGAGCACCTGCAATCTCGATCCCTGCGAAGGTAGGCTTTACACTGTCTTACTAGCACGCTGTTGTTTCTTCTCGTGTGTAACGCACGGTTGAGCGAGAAACTGCAAAGCTATCGTTATGAAGCTGAGATGACACTCGCGTGGATACAGGCGCGTACGTGTGGGTGTGTGGGGGTGCATGTGTGTGTGTGTGAGTGTGTGTGTGTGTGCGCGCGTGCGTGCGTGCGTGCGTGCGTGCGTGTGTGTGTGGGTGTGTGTGTGCGTGTGCGTTTATGTATATTCATTTCATTGATTGCAGAACAATGTGCAGCCGGATTCGAAGTCAGTAACTGCTCAAACACGTGCCCGTATAGTTGTTCCCAGATTGCCACCGATTGCACGTTCAACGGTACTTGTGTACCAGGTTGCAGGTGCCCATCAGGTAAGCATATACATTGTGTCTATATATGTGTCTATATATATACACTAGTATAGATTGTGATTTTATAGTAACTATCCTCTAACTGCGTGTTACTATTATTACTATTATCTTATTCAACGTCTACAATGTCGATGAGTTTCTTTTTCATGGAACCACATCGAAGAAAATTCCAAGAATATTAGTTCAGGATACCGTTACGATAATGTTACGTTACCGTTACGTTCAGGATACCGTTAGAATACGGTTATATAAACTTAACCGCCAACAAAAAAATGCTCTCATTACAGGCCAGTATGAGAGCGACGGACAGTGTGTGGACATAACGCAATGCCCTTGCACAGCTGACGATGGCAAAGAATACCCAGCCGGATATAAAATCCAATTTTCGTGTAAAAATTGGTAAGAAAATATAAAACTAATGTTAAAAACGCAAACGCATCGCAGTCCAAAGTTTTATTATGGCAGATATACGATTTTATGGCATATATATGTGTATATATATATACCATAAAATCGAATACAGTATATATGGTCCATAATAAAAACTTTATACACATATAAAGTTATTACATTGTATTATTTTGTACTACGTTGTATTGTTTGTTTTGCAGTTCTTGCGTCGCGGGAATGTACGACTGTGACGAGAATTGTCCAGTCGACTGCAGCTTCAGTACGTGGTCTACGTGGACAGCATGTAGCGTTATCTGTGGACTCGGAAATGAACAACGGTTTAGGTATACAGACCGTATTCACAGGAACATATTGCCTGTCACTCTGTAATATCGTCCTAAAGCGATCATAGTCTTGATGGGTATGCTTAGGGATGGGTATGTTATAGAATTCGGGCATACACTTGCAGCTGCAGTTTTGTGCGTTGTTCTCACTGCGTGCTAACGCGAACACGTTGCATGGCATTATGTAATATCACCTTAGAACGGTCATAGTCGTGATGCGAATGTTGGCGTAATATCGACATGGTCATAGTGCGAATCTTACGTTTGTTGATATTCAGAGCTCCAAACGATCCTCCGGCAAGCAACGGTGGCAGTCCGTGTGTTGGTGAAACCGAGGACACTCGTGTATGTGACAAGGGACCATGTCCACCTGACTGTATCATCGATGGAACACCTTACACACACAACGACACCATATACCAGGACCCTTGCATGCACTGGTATGTTGTTACCCTTATATACGTAAGACACATGAGTCTTTTTTTCGGGAAAAAAGGTTCGCGACAGCACTGCGAATTGGGGCTTCTCTCTCCCGAGACTTCCACGATTTTGGCGAATGATATAGTTATAAGTTATCGACTAGTTGTTTCGACTTATTGTTTAACCTTATACACTGTACCTTATACCTTATACCTAATACTTTATACCTTATACCTTGTATCTTATACCTTGTACCTAATACCTTATATCTTGTACCTTGTACCTTGTATCTTGTATCTTATACCTTATACCTTATATCTTATACCTAATACCTTATATCTTATACCTTATACCTAATACCTTATACCTTATACTTTATACCTTATATCTTATACTTTATACCTTATCACAAAGCCGCTTATAAGGTTTTATATTTAAACAGACTATAACACTATTAATTGTTGCTTTCAGTATTTGCTACATAGACAGAGAGCTTTGCGTCTTGAGTGAATGCAATCGTACGTAATATAAATATATATATATATGTATATATATATATATATATATATATATATACATATAGCTCTCTCGTAAATTCATTGTTATGTTCTATCTTGTATTTATTTTATAAACACACGTATTTTTATCTCATCGCTCAGAATGCAGGGACAGAGCCATATAAAGCTTGACCGAATGTCAAAAATGATTGTCATATGTCAGTATATCATATCGTTAGCATGTAGATGTTTTGAAATGTTTATGTAATTCATTCGCAATACCAGAAAATAACTAGCGAACACGCGCGCGTGCGTGTGTGTGCGTGTACGTGTGCGTGCGCGCGTATTTATCTGTGCGTGCATCTTTCTGTTTGTGACCTCGTGCCTACGTCACAGCAACGTGGACCGAGTGGACACCCTGGACACAGTGCTCGCAGACATGCGGACCTGATGGCATTGTGCGACGATACCGCGAGTGTCTGAAGCCGAATGGAGTTGTTAGCCACGACTGTATCGGCATGTCAGAACAAGCGGAAACCTGTAACAACCCACCGCTAGATGACTGCCCGGGTAAGTCGTTGCCGTCGTCATCGTCAGCGTCGTCGTCATCGTCAGCGTCGTTGTCGTCGTCAGCGTCGTCGTCGTCGTCGTCGTCATCGTTCTATTATTTTTCCCGATTGTTTTTCCTCTCGTGTGGACGTGCAACCCGGATTATCTTTCCTCGTGTAGAAATGCAAATCGGATTATTTTCCCTCGTGTAACCGCCTAGTCTACGCCACCCTTTTTCCTCGTGTATGCATGACTAAGGTTGTTGCCGTATTTTCGCCCCTCGCAGTCGACGGCGAATGGTGTCCATGGAGTCCCTGGAGCGGCTGCTCGAAGACGTGCGACAGTGGCACCACCTCGCGGAACAGAACCTGCGACTGCCCGACGCCTGCGAACGACGGCGTTCCCTGTCACATGGACGAGATCTCGTGGAACGCTCAGCATCTGCCGTGCGCGAGCAATAATTGTCCTGGTAGGTAGCGCTGCATGCGCAATCAATGCTTCGGGTCGATAGGAGACATAGGGGAAGGGTGTAGCATGGGCACAAGTGTACGTGCGAATACGTATAGCAACATGGTACGCGTAGGTACGTGCGTAGAACACGTAGGTGGGACGTACGTAGGTATCAATTAATGCGGGTCGATGGGAGACATAAGGGAAGGGGAGGGTGTAGCGTGGGCACACGTGTACGTGCGAATACGTGTATAGGAACGTGGTACGCGTAGGTACGTGCGTAGGTACGTAGAACACTTAGTACATGTGGCCTGTTCGCGTTATTGTAATATCAGCAGGCTCGGGTGACTAACAAGAGGCCGACTTGACACTGCTTATCCAGTGTAGCTACGTCACTTCGTCGTATAAGGCCCAGTTAGGTCGCTACACCGTATAGCACCCATCACAGTGACACGCGCAGCTTTGCGCAGTAGACACGCTTGTCGAATTCCTTCACGGATTCTTTTACGAATTCTTGCGTGGATTCCTTCGTCTCGTCGCCGTATACTCTCTCTCTCTCTCTCTCTCTCTCTCTCTCTCTCTCTCTCTCTCTCTCTCTCTCTCTCTGTCACACACGGAGTTGAGTTAAACCCGCTTCGCCTTGTTATGTCGAGCTGTGACGGTCCCGGGATCGGTGGTACGCGAGTGGGTCGGACTTTCACTGAGAACTATGCTCTGCGGGACTAACGCGGCGCTCAAGCGCTTGTTGTGGTTTCAGAGCCCCCTGCCAGTTTCGCATTGGACTTGAGAAAATTTTTTGCGCGTGGG
>NW_014577457.1:121292-126292 GCF_000485595.1 Priapulus caudatus
GGCGACCCCTGCCCAGATTCCATGGACTTGATTGCGTGGGAGAACACGGCAGACGAATGATGCTCGCTACCGGACTGTCCGATAGTAGTGAAAATACGCCACTACTACGTAGGCTTTTTCGTTTTGTTTTTACTAATAGCTAATGTAATACATTGATTTAGATACCTAATATTAAATTTTCCTAATATTGTTACCCTATTCAAATACCTAATATTAACATCACATTGTCGTGACAATCACATCGCTTTTAGTGCGTCTACAATTTGCTCACATGAATGGTGATTTACAGATAACGAGTGTCCTTACACTGGTCAAGTATACGGGCCGCGTCTCGTGCGAAACATTTGTCCTGCTACTTGCGATGACATCAGTGGCCAGTCCAGCTGTCAGGTGTCATGCACACCGCGAGAAAATGTTACCACGCTGCCACTGTCCCGCGGTACGTTCTCACCATTTGTGTGTGTGTGTGTGTGTGTGTGTGACGTGTGTGGTGTGTGTGTATGTGTGTGTGTGTGTGTGTGTGTGTGGCGTGCGTCGTGCGGTGCGTGTGCGGCGTGTGCGTGTGCGTGGCGTGTGTGTGTGTGTGGTGTTTGTGGCGTCGCGGTGCGCGTGTCTGTGAGCGTGCGTGCGCGTGTGCGTGTATGTGTTTGTGTGTGCGTGCAGTGCATATGTGCTCGCGCATGCGCTGGGCCTGTGAGTGTGAGCGTGTTGTGCGCGTATGTGTGTGTTGCGCAACTATCTGTTAACGATGACTAAATTTCTACCTGCGTTTAAGATTCGCCTCAGAATTATAGTAAATTTAGCATCGAAAGAAACGCTCGCAGCGACACCAAACTCACATAAACTGTATATAAGTTTTAACGTTGATCTGAAATGTTTTCCAAGGTGCACCTTTCACGCATAATGTTCGGCCCGCAATCCTTATAGCCAGATGCGTTTCTCATTATAAGCATGGACAATTGTCAGGCGCGTCACACATTAATATAACCTAATGGAAGATATATATATATAATATATATATATATATATATATATTAATATATGAGGAGTGAAAAAAAACAAAAATGAGTTTATTATTCGAAAATATTCACTCCCTTGATGTATACACACACACTGCTAGCCACGCACGCACGCACGCACACGCCACGCACGCAACGACACGCACGCACACACACACACACACACACACATATATATCATATATTATATATATATGATATATATACATTACACAAACATATATAATATAGTATACACGCACGCCACGCACGCACGCACGCGCACGCACGGCACGCACGCACGCACGCACGCCACGCACGCACAGACACACACACACACACACACACACACACACACACACACACACACACACACACACACACACACACACACACACACACACACACACACACACACACACACACACACACATATATATATATATATACATACACACATATCAACAATCAGGAGTGAATAAAATTAACAGCTTTACGGGTGCAATGATAATCGTCCATCATGTAATTTAGGGACAAGTGCTAATGGGTGACGAGTGCATCCTTGTTGATGACTGTCCATGCACCGTCTACGTGATACAACCAAACGGGACAGAAACACGGATGGTTTATCCGTCCGGTGTCAACTTCACTGGAGACTACGACTGCCAGAACTGGTAACGTGTACTACACTCATCTTATATACTAAGAGCACTCTGGATGCTGGCTGCAACATGTTCTGCTTGCATCTATGACAAATACGACATACGCATATACGCTCTTATATGACATTATTTGTCATAGGAAGATTCTTCCTATGACAAATATTGGCGAGCCAACTTCGTTCCGCTTTACAGCTGAAATTCACTGCTGGCGTTCAAAATAGCGCTCCTAAACTCCTACGATGCGCACAACACATACAGCAATATTTGTCATAGAAAGAATCTTCCTATGACAAATAGTGTCATAGGAGAGCGTATATGCGTATGTCATATTTGTCATCGATGCTAGCAGAACAGACTGGGTAAATAGATGAAGAGATAATAGCAGGAGTAAATAATAATAACAATTGTGTGTGTTGTGATTATTTACTCCTGACTATAGCTATCTTGGGTCAGTCAACAGAAATATCATAAATACCCATTTATACTATCAGAGGTGAATAAAAAAAAACAGATACGTTTTTTTTATTTACTACTGATGCTATCAGATGTCACGAGTATTGCACAACACTTCCTGTGCAAAGGATAGGACATTTTATACCTATACATGATGTCATAATTTATTTATGATATTTCCGAGAACGAAAAACAAATATATACTCGCTATCGTGTTGCTTTAGTTCCGGGTGCGAGCTGCTATAGCGTAGGCATGGAGATATCGCATCTAACATCGCTTAATAGGATAACATTTGATGTTTGTTGATATGGTATATTATGGTTGATCTGTTTGTTGGTATGCTTGTTGATAACATTTGATAATTTTTCCAATCTTCCAGCACCTGCGAGGCAGGAGTTGCTAACTGTGTAAATTTCCCGGAATATCCGTGTCGCGGTAAGCACGACTAAACCAGATCACTGCAATTAAAATTCACGAATGCCTTAGTAATATATCAATTTGAAACAGTAGCACTAATCAGTATCCGTTGTGTGTCAAGGTGCGCTTAGGGCTCATGGATATTGGTGGAAGTATTATCAGGAAAGTCAGGCTGAAATGGCTAAGTTTAACAGCAGATAATTATACACTATGTGCTAGTTTACGTGTCATCGCTAATGTCATGAGTAAATAATCACGAATGTGTTTGATACGCAGCGTTTTTACCGATATTATATGGATTATATATATAAAAATAAATAAATAAATATATATAATTATTTATTTATTTATTTATTTATACCGATACCCGTATCTGTGATTATTTACTCCTGTTAATGTGTGATTAAACACTATGCGCTAGTTTATGTGGCATTGCTAATCTGTGATTGATGTCTGCATGCATGTCTGATGACAGTGGAGTGCGATGCATGGACATCCTGGAGTCCGTGTCACGTGTCGTGCGGCACGTGCGCTTACTACACGTACAGATACAGAGAGTGTCCTGATGAGCATGCCGGACCACGACACGAGGTGGACGAGTGTCCGCCAATATCCCAATGCCCTAGTAAGTGCAATACCATTGAAAAGGTGTAAATGACCTCAAGCTGCGACCTATCTCTCGCTCTCTCTCGCTCTCTCTCGCTCTCTCTCGCTCTCTTCTCGCTCTCCTCTCTCTCTCTCTTCGTTCCTCTCTTCTCGCTCTCTCTCTCTCTCCTCTCTCTCTCTCTCTCTTCTCCTATCTCTATCTCGCTCTCTCTCTTCTCTCTTTCTCTCCACACATGCACACGCACCATATGGCCGCACACACGCACACAACACACACACACACACACACACACACATGCTCACAGACCACGCACCACGCGCACGCGCACACGCACCACAGACACAACGCACGCACGCGCACGCGACTGCGCACGCGGCGACGCGCACGCACACGCCACGCCAACACGCACAACGCCACACGCACACGCACAACGCACACGCTCACTCGCTCACGCACACGCCAACATCGCACAGCACACGCACACGCACACGCACCGCACACGCACACCACACGCACACGCACACGCACACGCACAACACACACACACACACACACACACACACACATATATATATAGGCCTATAAACGAAACAAAATTCGCCGACGCCCTGTTCTAACAAAGTGAGCACAGAACTTTAAAGCAGCATATCTGCTGAAACTGGCACACGTTTATTTTATAATCGCTAGACGAATTACATTCATAACGCACGTTCAAGATAAAATGTTGCTCGGTGACGACTCAACTGTGTCGTTGTATTCGCAGTGGACTGTTACTGGATGAACTGGTCGACGTGGTCTACATGTAGCGCCACCTGTGGCGGCGGAACGAAACAACGCTCCAGATGGTTTATGCCAGAGATGAATGGAGGAATTCCATGCACTGGATCGAGCAACGAAACTTACCCGTGCAACACCGACGAATGCCCGAGTGAGTCTTTATAGAAATTATTATAGAACTATAGGAACTAAAACGGAAGAGAGTCGACTTCTGGCCACCGCCACAAAAAACCCACCGACTACAGCAATCATTTTTAGTATCATCTAGCAATATTTATCGGCTAGTGCGTATTTGCGGTTATATATGTCGTTTAGGGGTTGGCGGCAGAGCTAGGGTTAAGCACCGCAGAAGTAGTGTTACCAAACAAGGTAAAATAGAAACTAAGAAGTAGTATACAGAATACGAATGTGTCTGAGAGTCACATTTCGATGGATAGAGAGACTGAGTGCTTGTTTGTTCTCATCCAGCGACGGAATGTCCGGACGGACAGATCTACGACGAGTGTTACGCGGAGTGCAAATATAACTGCATGGATCTCTCGCATACGACTTCTTGCCGCCACCCGCCATACTGCATTCCTAGATGTCGCTGCCCGGATGGCATGCTTCTCCATAACAACACGGTATTGAGCTAGCTTCCTACGCCGTCCCCTCTTCTTTTCTCCTTCTTCCTACTTTCTTCTTCTTATTAATCTTTTTCTTCTCCGTTTTCGCCTCCTCCCCCTTCTCCTTCTTCTTCTTCTTCTTCTTCTTCTTCTTCTTCTTCTTCTTCTTCTTTTTCTTCTTCTTCTTCTTCTTCTTCTTCTTCTTCTTCTTCTTCTTCTTCTTCTTCTTTTTCTTCTTCCGCTTTTTATTTTCTTCCTCCTTGATTGGTGTGTGTATCAATTAGCAGCATATGGAAAGCAACGGAATAATTGCATGATCATATCTTATACACAGTGGCTACGCGTCCGGTCATCCATTACAAAGCTCATCACAGATTTCCAAATCCACGTCACGATTAGTCCACGCCCCCTTTCAAATAGTTGATTTTACTGGATGTACTATTGCTTCAAACGTTACAAAAACACATTTTTTTATAAAAT